>NC_037285.2:5914700-6222191 GCF_000002775.5 Populus trichocarpa
TTTGTTGTAACCCATTTTTGGGTCCCCACAAAATATATATAAAAATATGTATATAGCCAAAGGAGGTTAAGAAAAAATAACAGGAGGCAGAAGCGCTCAGAAAATGGTTGGAAAATCGATCAATAAGGTTAAAAATACAAAGATTGGATTTTTGACAGTATATTCTTGAAGGAGGAGAGCCCTGTTGAGAAGGAAAATTTGAAATTTGAGGAGAAAAGCCCAAATTTGGATGTTTATGGACTTAATTTGATTTTTAAATGAATTTATAGAGGATTTGATTGCAAGAAAAATTGTTTTTTAAGTCAATTTGGTCTTTAATTAGAAGAAATTTAAGTTCTGGGGCCAAAATATATTTTTTAGGAATTTATTAGGTCAAATCAGGGGCTTAATTGCATAAATATTGAAGTTTAAGGGCCAATTAGGGACTTAATTGAGAAAATCAGAAACCAGGGACCAATTTGGAAAAACCGGGTAAATAGAGGGGGCTGTTTGACTTTGGTTCAGGGGCCTAATTGAAGAAATTAGAAGTTTTTTGGTCAATTAAGGGCTCAATTGCATAAATCAGAGACCAAAGACTAAAATAAAAAACGCGGCCAACAAGAGGGACGGAGACCAAAATTGGCAGGGATGCAATTGAAGAAAGAAAAGATGATTGAGGGCTGATTTGAAATTTGGCGCGTTTTGGCGCCACATTTAAATGAAACGGCGCGTTTTCTCCAAAACGACGCCGTTTCATACATTCAAAAAAAAAAAAAAAAGAGAAAGAGCAGAACGGTGTCGTTTTGAACGACACTGTTCATCTTCTTCCCCCGATCACGCAGCGGGGAAGAAGGGAAAAAGGGTTGCTTTTTTTTTAATTTTTGCCGGCCACTCTCGCCTGGAGCCCACCGACCGGACACAATGGCCGACCACCCACCGCGCACCACCCACCGAACCTCGGCAGCCGCGCCCAATGGCCGACCAGCCGGCTGCCCCCCATGAGAGATGTAAAAAACAACGTCCTTGGCCATCAGGAACAACGACCTCGTATTACCTGTTGAAAAAGGAATCGCAGATGGGATTCCAAGTTGATTAAAGGAGATCGCCAGAAGGGATCTCGTGGTTCGTTATTTGGAGGTCGCCAGATGGGACCTCGTTTTTCATTGAATAAAAGGAATCGCCAGATGGGATTCCCAGTTGACTAAAGGAGATCGCCAGAAGGGATCTCGTGTTTCATTATTTGGAGGTCGCCAGATGGGACCTCGTTTTTCATGAATAAAAAGAATCGCCAGATGGGATTCCAAGTTGATTAAAGGAGATCGCCAGAAGGGATCTCGTGTTTCACTATTTGGAGGTCGCCAGATGGGACCTCGGTTTTCATGAATAAAAGGAATCGCCAGATGGGATTCCAAGTTGATTTAAGGAGATCGCCAGAAGGGATCTCGTGTTTTGCTATTTGGAGGTCGCCAGATGGGACCTCGTTTTTCATTGAATAAAAGGAATCGCCAGATGGGATTCCAAGTTGACTAAAGGAGATCGCCAGAAGGGATCTCGTGTTTTGCTATTTGGAGGTCGCCAGATGGGACCTCATTTTACCTGTTGAGATAAAAGGAATCGCCAGATGGGATTCCAAGTTGACTAAAGGAGATCGCCAGAAGGGATCTCGTGTTTTGATATTTGGAGGTCGCCACATGGGACCTCGGTTTTCATGAATAAAAGGAATCGCCAGATGGGATTCCAAGTTGATTTAAGGAGATCGCCAGAAGGGATCTCGTGTTTTGCTATTTGGAGGTCGCCAGATGGGACCTCGTTTTTCATTGAATAAAAGGAATCGCCAGATGGGATTCCAAGTTGACTAAAGGAGATCGCCAGAAGGGATCTCGTGTTTTGCTATTTGGAGGTCGCCAGATGGGACCTCATTTTACCTGTTGAGATAAAAGGAATCGCCAGATGGGATTCCAAGTTGACTAAAGGAGATCGCCAGAAGGGATCTCGTGTTTTGATATTTGGAGGTCGCCACATGGGACCTCATATTTCGTTTGAATAAAAGGAATCGCCAGATGGGATTCCAGGTCGATTAAAGGAGATCGCCAGAAGGGATCTCGTATTTCGCTATTTGGAGGTCGTCAGAAGGGACCTCATATTTCAACATTGGTTACAAGGAATCGCCAGATGGGATTCTAAGATTTTTTGTTAAAGGAGATCGTTAGAAGGGATCTCGTATTTCAATATTGGTTTAAAGGGAATTGCCAGACGGGATTCCAAGTTAAGTAAGCAATAATTATAGATTTTGGTTTAGAGAGATCGCCAGAAGGGATCTCAAGATGATAAATTTTGATCATAGTTTTTGAAGTTAAGGAGGATTGCTGTAAAAAACAAGTTTCAGGTCAATCAAGCTTCAACCAGATCAGTTTTGGGAGTTCCGTTTAGGGTTTATCTTTATAAAACTTACTGCGCAAAACCTCTGCTCCGTAAGCATTATAAAGAGGGGGCATCTGTTGTAACCCATTTTTGGGTCCCCACAAAATATATATAAAAATATGTATATAGCCAAAGGAGGTTAAGAAAAAATAACAGGAGGCAGAAGCGCTCAGAAAATGGTTGGAAAATCAATCAATAAGGTTAAAAATACAAAGATTGGATTTTTGACAGTATATTCTTGAAGGAGGAGAGCCCTGTTGAGAAGGAAAATTTGAAATTTGAGGAGAAAAGCCCAAATTTGGATGTTTATGGACTTAATTTGATTTTTAAATGAATTTATAGAGGATTTGATTGCATGAAAAATTGTTTTTTAAGTCAATTTGGGCTTTAATTAGAAGAAATTTAAGTTCTGGGGCCAAAATATATTTTTTAGGAATTTATTAGGTCAAATCAGGGGCTTAATTGCATAAATATTGAAGTTTAAGGGCCAATTAGGGACTTAATTGAGAAAATCAGAAACCAGGGACCAATTTGGAAAAACCGGGTAAATAGAGGGGGCTGTTTTACTTTGGTTCAGGGGCCTAATTGAAGAAATTAGAAGTTTTTTGGTCAATTAAGGGCTCAATTGCATAAATCAGAGACCAATGACTAAAATGAAAAACGCGGCCAACAAGAGGGACGGAGACCAAAATTGGCAGGGATGCAATTGAAGAAAGAAAAGATGATTGAGGGCTGATTTGAAATTTGGCGCGTTTTGGCGCCACATTTAAATGAAACGGCGCGTTTTCTCCAAAACGACGCCGTTTCATACATTCAAAAACAAAAAAAAAAGAGAAAGAGCAGAACGGTGTCGTTTTGAACGACACTGTTCATCTTCTTCCCCCGATCACGCAGCGGGGAAGAAGGGAAAAAGGGTTGCTTTTTTTTGAATTTTTGCCGGCCACTCTCGCCTGGAGCCCACCGACCGGACACAATGGCCGACCACCCACCGCGCACCACCCACCGAACCTCGGCAGCCGCGCCCAATGGCCGACCAGCCGGCTGCCCCCCATGAGAGCTGTAAAAAACAGCGTCCTTGGCCTCTATAAATAGAGGCCAAGAACGCTGAGAGCGGGGAGAGGAAAAACAGAGAGAAAAGGGAGAGAAAAGAAAAAAGAAAAAAACAGAGGAGAGACGGGGAGAAAAAACGAAAAAAACAGAGGAGAGAGAGAGGAAGAGGTAGAACGAAGGAGAGAGAAGGAAAAGAGGGGAACGAAAAAACAGAGAAGAGGAACGGGAAGAGAGGAAGAACCAACCCGAAAACAAAAGAAAAAAAGCAAACCGGAAAAAAACAAAGAGAAAAGGAGCAACGGGGAGAACGAACCAAACCGCCGGAAACAGTCGCAGCGCCACCAACCTCCGCCACAGCGCCGCCAGAAACGCAGCCAGCCACCGCCTCCTCCGCGCCAGGTAACCCTTTCTTCCCCCTTGTTCTAGCATTTACGTTTTTCTCTTCTCTGCATGCAGAACGAATAGCGTTCTGCATGCAGAGGTGGGGGGGAAATTAATTCCCCCCCACCCGTTTTGATCTGGGCCGGCCGGATCCGGCCCAGTCCTGCCTTCTGGGCCGGATCCGGCCCAGCCCTGTCTTCTGGGCCAGATCCGGCCCAGCCCTGTCTTCTGGGCCCGATCCGGCCCATCCCTGTATTCTGGGCCGGGTCTGGCCCAGAAGAGAATTTTTTTGGGCCGAGATCGGCCCAATCCATTTTGGGCCGAAATCGGCCCAACAATTTTGGGCTGAGCCCGGCCCAGTGGTTTGGGCCGGCCCAGCCCGATTTAATATTATTATATATATATATATATTATATTTTGTATTATTTATATATATATATATATGAAAAAAAATTATAAAAATTTGCAAAAATTATAGAAAAATATATGTGATTTTGTTGTAATATTATTACTGTATTTTGATTAATATTGGTTGGTATTTTACACTGTAAAGATACAAAATCCGGTATTAAAATACCCGGTTTTCATCAAAACATCAAAGATTTTCAAAACAAAAAAAATGTCTTTTGCTTTCAAAAATTTTCTAAAAATATCTTTGAAAATATTGTTGATTTTTAGGCATTTATTTTATCAAAGTGAATTAATATTTGGTTGTATTTTTTACAAACCCAGTATTAAAATACCCGATTTGCGTCAAAGCGTACAAAAATACATATTTTTAAAAAATGTTTTGTTTTAAAATACGGCCTAGTCTCTCCAATATATATATATAAATATTGTAACATCATATTTTCACACAACAAAGAAAATTTCAAAACAATATATGTATTAGCATGCATTTTGGCTTTAATAACCAGTTTATTCAAGCCATGAGAACTAGGCCAATATTTCAAAAATTCTAAAAAAATCTTTTTGTCTTTTGGATTACGAATTTATACGTAAAACGTATTCTTGACATTAAAAATATGTTTTTTTTTTAGACATTAGAACGGTTAGGCTTTACCCGATAAGATAAGAACCTCCTTATTGAGGAGGACTTTTCTTGAACCGTAGATGGACCAACAACTAGGAAACACACGAAAACACCTTAATTTTTATCAGACAATAAAACGATGCAGCTTACCTTAGGTAGGGCGTATTTGGGGTGCTAATACCTTCCCTTTACGCAACCAGTCCCCGTACCCGATCTCTGAGACCAGTTAGGGTTCCTAGTGACCAAAATACTAGGTGGCGACTCCCACACCATTTTTCACTGCTAAGAGACAACGAATTCCTTGTCTCCCCACATTAACCAGATATATATATCCCCCATCCCCCATATTCCCATTATACATTTATTTTTTTGGGTGGACGATCGCCGCGACGTCGCTCACGTGCGACAGAATGGCGACTCCACTGGGGACCTTGTGGACTAAGCTTTGTTTTTGTCTGATTTGTTTTTGTTTTCGTGTGTTTATTGTTAATATGCCTTTCCTTTTGTTATCCGCTTATATGCTTTAAATATTTTTACACATATTGTTCACGCATTTCTATAGAACTGTCTCATACATCTTATAGAACTGTCTCATGCATCACATACTTTGATTATTGAGAAGCACACACAAACTTTAAGTTAAGTGGGGGACTAGCAGCTTACCTTACGACTGTTAGTCAAGGTTTAAGTTTGTGTAAACCCCAACTCTTCGCTGAGTGCTTAGACTGGTAATAGTTGGTACATGTGACCATCTCATTGCCTACAAGCCCCCATATTGCCTCCACGAGGGCAATCACTGGGACAGCAAGAGACCCTTTTTAGAGACTGAATAGCCAACCTACCATCGTCAAACACAAAAGATTTAGAACCAGGCTATAGGGTGTATGCCCCCACAAAATACATTTTTGCATAACACAACTTAAACCATAAAGTATTTGGTTTTCAGGTCATTTTGAAACGATAAGATGGCCATCATTACCAAATTTACTACTGTGGAATATGGGCAGAATTCTGAATTGTCACAACTAGCAGAGGGAGATTGCTCTAGACATGATGCAAGGAAGCTTCCAGTAGTCAAAGACCTGAATTGTGTAGTATATGAGATGAAGAGAATATTAGGCCATAGTCAGAATATTGATGAGGCGGCATTTTTTGTGAAGTATGGGCGATTATTGGAAATTGCAAAGATAGGAGTATTGAATCCAGCAATTAAAGCTTTGATTAACTTTTGGGATCCTGATTACAGATGCTTTTCCTTTGGAAATGTGGATTTGTGTCCCACTATAGAGGAATATGGAATGTTGATGGAGTTTCCCAAACACCTGCACCAAGTTTATTTTCCTTTGAGAAATGACAAGGTGATTCCTGAGTTGTCGAAATTATTGAAGATTCCACATCTGAGCAGATTTTTGGAGAAGAATGGCAGCGGTTTAAAGTGGAAATTTTTGGAGGTTGAACTAGAAAAGAAAAAGGAGCAGTACGTCTCAGTGCTAGAAAGAGACAGGTTAATCGCTCTGGGGATCTATGGTCTCGTGTTATTTCCAAGCTTAAAAGGGGTTATAAGTCTAGAAGCTGCTGCTGCATTCGTGGAATATGAAAATACTCATGTCAACCATACAACTGCCATATTAGCTGAGACCTTGCTGACCCTCAACCATTTTAGAAAAACAGGGAAAGGCGCAGTAAGATGTTGTACTCAGTTATTATATATCTGGATGGTAAGCCATGTTGAAACCAAGAAGCCGATCTTTAATAATTTTTGGTGGTTTAACCAAAAACCTTTGAAGATAGTAGAGGAAGAAGAATGGGGAATCCTAGGTGATCAGGGTTGGATGAAAAAACTCCAAGAGTTACCTAGTAGCAACTTTAGTTGGAAGGCCCCTTGGGTTAAATCAGTTGATGTCATAGTAAGTTGTGGACAAAAATGCTGGGTACCTTTAATTGGGATCACAGGTTATATCAGCTACGCTCCGGCTCTGGTGATAAGACAATTAGGTGGCATACAACACATCCCAAGAACTGTGGGACTTGCTGAATTTTCCGGATTTTTCAAGGATCAATCCGCGCGAGAAGTCCTTGAAACCATCAAACAAGATTGGAGCCATTTAACTCTAATTCAGAAGGAGTCAGAAAGTTTGAGAGACCCTAGCTCAAGCGAAGGATATGAAAAGTGGAGGAATTTGACCCCGATTACCGCTCCGAAAAAGCCATGTTCTGAAGATGGGCCTTCACGAATTGAAGAAGGGTCATTGAAAAGAAAAAAGATCAGTAATGAGGAAGACCTTATGGAGCAAATAGAAAGGCTACAAAAAGAATTGGGAAAGAGTAAGGGAGATAAAGCAGCATTAGAAAGGATGATGATGGAAGGAGATAAAAGCAGAGGGTTTCTAAATGAACAGCTCGAATCCAAAGATGCGAAAATAGGGATGTTGGAGCTGCAATTGAGCAAAGGAAAGGCCATACTAGAAGAGTCTGAGAAAGAAAGAGGAAGACTGATTCTGGATTTGATGCAAAGCAGTTCCGAGTTAGAAGCATTGAAAGCCGACTTCGATGGCTATCAAGAGAATGTTGAGTACAATCAAGACAAATTCTTGCATGTTAGAGCAGAGTTGTTAGACCGAATTGAGAAGTATGATGAGTTAAACAAGAAATATATGATGACAGAAAGTCGGCTAGCTGAATTACAAGAATTCGAAAGAAAGGGGAATGAAGAGGAGGTTTTTAAGGCAGATTTGGCAGCTAAGAAAGTTGAAATTAGAATGCTGAAGGTGAAGTTGGACAAAGAACGGGAAAAGGTGAAACAGTTGACCAAAAGGTTGGAAGTTTCAGAAAAACATACAGAACAGATCGACACCAACAACAATACCTTGAATCGGAACAACATGTTGCTTATAGAGAAGATGGCCAAAGTAGATGAGCAAATGGATGAAGCTGCCATTCACGCACGGATTATTAGAGCCAATGCTCTAAGGGTGGGAAGGGACATCTTTCGTTATCGACAAAGCTTGGCTGAGACAGATGCCTTTTTAGAGAAAATTGAGAATCGAGGCCTCGCTTTCCTACCAGTGGCTAGAGATATGGACGAAGAGGAAGATTGATGTATTTCTCTTTTATTATTTTGTACCCTCTTTTCAAGAGATGTATTAGCCAATATTAATGAAAAAGGGGCTTTGACCCATCTTTTATAAATATAAGCCTACCAAAGCAGCAGCTTGAGCACAACTACTTCTGATAAGGAACGTGACAAAAAGAGTCCATGCCCATTACACAAGAGGAATGTTGGCCATCGATTGTTTTTTTAAAAACAAGTTTCTAAGAGCATTCATGCATTGTTTCCTTTATCATACGTTCATTTACATTTTTCCATGCATCTCAGACCGTGAAACATAGGTCCCACATCCAAAATCCACAACACCCGGTCTCGAGTGAGAATGGAGAACGAAGAAAGAGCTCACTTAGAGTCACATTATCAGACCGAGTTGGAGTCTGTAAAGAATGAAGTTTCTCGGCTAACCGACTTACTTGAGCAGCTTCTAAGGGCTAAGAATGGGGAGGGAACATCAGCACGACAGCTTGAAGGAGCGCCAGCAGTTCACATTCCTCAAGCATCTCAAAACCAGGGGGCAAACTCGGCCAATGAACAACAATCTGTGCCTATTACTCCTATCCTACCACCTCATACTCCAGTCACTGTTGACCTAACAACGGAGGGAGTCCTGGATAATAGGTCTCCCAGTTTGATAGACCAAGACAAGCTATTTGCTCTGGAAGAAAGATTAAGGGCAGTTGAGGGTAATGACTGGTTTGACCCTATGCGAGCAGCCGAAGTATGTTTGGTACCAAACATCGTGGTACCAAAAGATTTTCGAATACCAGAGTTCATTAAGTATACCGGTTTGGAATGCCCAAACACTCACCTTCGATCATACTGCAACAAAATGGCGGAAGCAATCCGTGATGATAAAATGCTAATCTATTTCTTTCAAGATAGCCTAGCAGGATCCGCTTTAAGCTGGTACATGAGGTTAGACAGCATCAGGATCAAGAGCTGGAGAGACTTGGTGGAGGCTTTCCTCAAACAGTACAAATTTAACATGGAAATCGCTCCTGATCGAACAAGTCTAATGGCAATGGAGAAAAAGAGCCAGGAGTCAGTAAGGGCTTATGCGCAAAGATGGAGGGATGAGGCAATGCATGTCCAACCCCCTTTGATAGAAACGGAGATGGTGAGCTTGTTTGCCAATACCTTCAAAGCACCTTATTATGAGCACCTAATGGGTAGCTCCTCTCAACATTTCTATGATGCGGTACGCATAGCTGAGAGGATAGAACAGGGGATTAAAGCTGGGCGAATAGCAATGCCAGCGGAAAAGAAGGGCTTTATTGGAAGAAAGAGAGAAGGCGATGTTAACAATCTGGAAGATGGGTATAAGGGCAAGAAAGTAGATTCCCACAATCCACAAGTACCTACCTCTCCATTCTCATGCATAAACTTTAACCAATCTTTTTCCCCTAATCGAACAAATAACCAATCAAACTACCAAAATCACTACCAAAGACCCCATACGAGATACCCTTCAGAACAACTGCCACCGTTACCCATGCCTTTGAAGGACATGTATGCCAAATTGTTGAGCATTGGGCACATAGCTCCTATCCCTACACTACCATTACAACCACCATTCCCAATTTGGTACAAGCCCGAGTTAACTTGTGAATACCATGCGGGTAATCCCGGGCATGGGATTGAAACCTGTTACGCTTTCAAGAAAAGATTGCTGGAGCTTATTAAGATAGGATGGGTATCCTTTGAAGACAAGCCCAATGTTAATTCAAACCCGTTGCCTAAACATGCCTCAAGTAGTAGTGGAATAGGCATGATAGAAGTTGGAAATCAATGCAAGGTGTTGAAGGTGTCTATGGAAAAGATATACTACATGTTAGTACGATCAGGATTTCTAGAGGCAAATATGGAAGGCCATTCGGAGGGAGGTAGTTATTGTGAGTTCCATGGAAGAGATGGACACTATATTGAGGATTGCATCGAGTTTGGCGAAAAGATTGCAAAAATATTAAAAATGGGGCAATTGAGAATTGAACCCATGGAGAACAGGGGTGAGGTGAGTATGATGGAAGGACAGATGGAGATGACAGGAGTATGCAGGGTCCAACAAACAGCTAATGGTCCCCCAAGGCTAATCTTGGTTAAACCGTCCTACACAAAAGGGAATCACAATGCCATGCCTTATAATTATGGTTATGCCTCCAACGTTCAAGCTCCTCTTCCTTTGTTCCAGACTGAGATAAGTGGGCTGACCAGGAGTGGTCGTTGCTTTACTTCCGAGGAGTTGAGGAAGGAAAAGGGTAAAGAAGTGGTAGATCTTGACAAAGCACTAGAAGTTAATAAGCCAGTAACAGAAGAGGAGTCGAATGAATTCCTGAAGTTGATCAAGCATAGTGAATATTGCATAGTAGATCAACTAAAGAAGACTCCAGCTAGGATCTCCCTTATGTCCCTGATACTCAGCTCTGAGCCGCATCGAAACGCCTTGCAGAAGGTATTGAATGAGGCATATGTACCCCAAGACATTGAACATAAAACCATGGAGCATCTAGTGGGAAGGATCCATGCAACTAATTACCTGTACTTCACGGCTGATGAGCTTGATGCTGAAGGTACCGGACATAACAAGCCCTTATACATTACGGTTAGGTGTAAGGATTGCCTCATAGGAAAAGTACTCATTGATAATGGCTCAGCCCTTAACGTGTTGCCAAAGCACATGCTGGAAGAAATGCCGATCGATGAATCCCATATAAAGCCAAGTACTATGATGGCCAGAGCGTATGATGGCTCGCCTAGGCCAATAATTGGGACTTTAGAAGTGGAGCTATATGTGGGACCATAAATGTTCCTAGTAACACTTCAGGTTATGGATATCCACCCTTCCTATAGTCTGTTGTTAGGAAGACCTTGGATTCATGCAGCTGGGGCAGTAGCTTCGTCATTGCATCAATGCTTGAAGTATATCATGAATGGGATGTTGGTAACTGTCAAGGCTGAGGAGACAGTATCCATGATAAAGAATGTAGCTGTGCCTTTTATCGAAGTGGGTGATTGCAAGGGTAACAATATCCATGCCTTTGAAATTGTGAACGCTGACTGGGTGCCGGAGAACACAGTGCTAAGAAGGCCAAGGATCTCAGAAGCAGCAAGGATGGCAAGTCTATGCTTTTTGAACCGCGGGATCCCATTTCAGTATAACTTTATTATCAGGATACCAGAAGGGGTTAATCTGGCAAGGATGAAAAGTGCTGCTCAAAAATTTGGGTTAGGGTACCAACCTAACCAAAAGGATTATCGGTGGGCTGCTGGTCGGAGAAGGGCAAGAAGGATGGCTAGAATTAAAGGAAGAGAGCTTGATGAAGAAAAGCTAGAAATCCCTCCCCTTAGCGTGTCATTCCCAAAAGCTGCATACATAATGCAAAATGATAAAGAAGCCGAAAGCCTTGATCAAGAGCTGTCAAACATGAGCATAAATACCTTGGGGGAAAACAAGGTGGAAGAAGATGACATGAAGACAGTAGCAAGAAAGGGAGATGAAGCACTCCCACAACTGACGGTCTACACCATAGAAGAGGTCTCCGCCAAGACCTTTGTGCGCAAGTTGGCTCAAGACGAGAAGTTTCAGAATTGGGTGACCCAAGAAGCTCCAGTGGTTTTCAAAATGTAAACCAATTTTGTTTGTCTTAACATGCTTTTGTCATTGCTTTGTTTGGTTTTCTTTTGTCATTGCTTTGTTTGGTTTTCATTTATTTTTGCTAGTCGATAATCAAGGCTCAATTGTCGGTTAGACTTTATGTTTGTCATGGAGCCCACTTTTTCTTTAAATAAATTGTGAGATCATGCACTTTTCATAAATTGCCTTCTTTTTTATGCATTTACACCAAACACTTCCCGCTTTCAGGAATCCTGAAAGCGGATCTCCAACAACATCACATATATTTAGCATCAAGAATAAATGGCCAAACTTGAACGAGCATGTGATAGCTATGGAAGAAGAAGAATGGGATGAAAGCAATATTAGTGAATTCACCAGGCTAGTAAAACAACAGGAACAGACTTGGAAGCCTATCGCCGAGGAACTCGAAACCATCAATGTGGGTAGTGATCAGCTCAAGAAAGAGTTGAAAATAGGTACCTTAGTTACTTCTGAACAAAGGACAAAAATGATCGCCCTGTTACAAGAATATGCAGATGTCTTTGCTTGGTCTTATGAAGATATGCCTGGTTTGGATACAAATATTGTAGTACACAAGATACCGTTGGAAGAAGGCTGTAAGCCAATCAAGCAGAAGCTGAGGAGGGCCCACCCGGATGTCTGGATCAAGGTCAAGGCAGAACTCGAGAAGCAATGGGATGCTGGCTTTCTAGAAGTAGTTAGATATCCACAATGGGTATCTAACATTGTTGTGGTACCTAAGAAGGAGGGGAAGATTAGAGTATGCGTGGATTTTCGGAATTTGAATAAAGCTAGCCCCAAGGATGATTTTCCTCTACCACACATAGATGTTTTAGTGGACAATGCTGCCCGGAGTTCCACATATTCCTTTATGGATGGTTTTT
Organism: Populus trichocarpa; assembly: GCF_000002775.5. Classification (NCBI taxonomy): domain Eukaryota; kingdom Viridiplantae; phylum Streptophyta; class Magnoliopsida; order Malpighiales; family Salicaceae; genus Populus; species Populus trichocarpa. The sequence goes on from NC_037285.2 coordinate 5,927,192, forward strand.
CAGGATACAACCAGATAAAAATGGCTCCGGAGGATAAGACGAAAACAACTTTTGTCACACCGTGGGGGACATTCTGCTATAAGGTCATGCCATTTGGATTGAAGAATGCAGGAGCAACCTATCAAAGAGCAATGGTGACTTTGTTCCACGACATGATGCACAAGGAAATTGAGGTGTATGTAGACGACATGATTGCCAAGTCTAAAAGAGGAGAGGATCATGTTGAAGTTTTGAGGAAGTTGTTTGAGAGATTGAGGAAGTATGAATTAAGGCTCAATCCTGCCAAATGTTCATTTGGAGTTAAATCGGGTAAGCTGTTAGGATTTGTGGTAAGTGATAGAGGTATAGAGGTGGATCCAGATAAAGTAAGGGCCATCCAAGCTATGTCATCCCCTAAGACAGAGAAGGAAGTAAGAGGATTCTTGGGAAGGATAAACTACATTGCTCGGTTCATAGCTCAGTTAACAACGACGTGTGAACCAATATTCTGACTACTAAGGAAAAAGAATCCTGGAACCTGGAATGAGGAGTGTGAGGAGGCATTCAATAAAATCAAGCATTATTTACAAAATCCACCTTTACTGGTTCCTCCGGTATCAGGAAAACCTCTAGTACTATATCTAACAGTAACTGAAGCAGCCATGGGATGTGTATTGGGTCAGCATGATGAAACCGGAAGGAAGGAAAGAGCTATTTATTACTTAAGTAAGAAATTCACTGAATGTGAGTCTAGATACACGGAGATAGAAAGGCTTTGTTGTGCGTTGGTGTGGGCAGCAAAGAGGTTACGGCATTATATGTTATACTATACCACTTGGTTGTTTTCAAAAGTGGATCCTCTGAGGTATATTTGTAACAAGCCATTTCTCTCAAGTCGAATTGCAAGGTGGCAAGTTCTATTGGCAGAATATGACATAGTATACATGACAAGGAAAGCCGTAAAAGGAAGTGCAATCGCGGACCATCTGGCTGATAATGCTGTTGAAGATTACGAACCCTTGGATTTTGACTTCCCTGATGAAGATATATTGTCAATAGAGAAAGAAGAAGAGCAGACAGATTGGTGGACAATGTTTTTTGATGGTGCAGTGAACGTATATGGTAACGGGGCCGGTGCGGTAATAATCTCTCCTGATAAGAAACAGTATCCAGTTTCGGGTAAACTACATTTCGAGTGCACCAACAATACAGCTGAGTATGAAGCTTGTATCATTGGTCTAGAAGCGGCATTAGAGCTGAAGATAAAGAAGTTAGATGTGTACGGAGATTCAATGTTGATTATCTGTCAGGTTAAGGGGGAATGGCAGACCAAAGAGGAAAAGTTGAGGCCGTACCAGGAATACCTGTCCACGCTAGCGAAGGAATTTGAAGAAATTAGATTCACCCATCTGGGAAGAGAGGGGAACCATTTTGCAGATGCTTTGGCCACGCTAGCTGCTATGACTACCATTGATCTCAAGTGCAAGGTACAACCGGTACACATTGACATTAGAAATGACCCAGCTCACTGTTGCTTAGTTGAAGGAGAGATAGACGGACAGCCTTGGTATTATGATATCAAGAACCTTGTGCAAAATCAGGAATATCCGGTGGGAGCCTCCAAAACGGATAAGAAAACCTTGAGAAGGTTGGCTACAGACTTCTATTTAGATGGAGATATTCTGTACAAAAGATCATTTGATGGAACCTTGCTAAGGTGTTTGAATGAGGCAGATGCTAGAAAGGCATTACGGGAGGTCCATGAGGGGATTTGCTCAACCCATGCTAGCGGGCATATGATAGCAAGGAAAATCCAAAGGGCTGGTTATTTTTGGATGACACTAGAGAAAGACTGTATCGACTATGTCAGGAAATGTCATAAATGTCAAGTTTACAGTGACAAGGTCAATATGCCACCAGCTCCTCTATTTAATCTGATATCTCCTTGGCCATTTGCAATGTGGGGAATCGACGTGATCGGACCTGTTAACCCAAAAGCTAGCAACGGTCATAGATTCATCCTTGTGGCTATTGACTACTTCACCAAATGGGTGGAAGCTAATTCGTATGCCCATGTAACACAGAAGGTAGTGAAGAGGTTCATAGAAAAGGATTTGATTTGTCGATATGGTCCTCCGGAAAAGATAGTGACAGATAATGCACAGAATTTCAATGGCAAAATGATAGTGGAGTTGTGTACCAAGTGGAAGATCAAGCATTCAAACTCTTCGCCATACCGACCAAAGATGAATGGCGCAGTAGAAGCCGCCAACAAGAACATCAAGAAGATTATTCAGAAAATGGTAGTCACATATAGAGATTGGCATGAGATGTTGTCGTTCGCTCTTCACGCATACCGCACTACAGTTAGGACCTCGACAGGAACCACTCCATATTCTTTGGTGTACGGTATGGAAGCAGTGATGCCTTTGGAAGTAGAAATCCCGTCGTTAAGAGTATTGATGGACTCCGAATTAGAAGAGGCCGAGTGGGCCAAAGTGAGATATGAGCAACTGAACCTGATCAGTGAAAAGAGGATGGCCGCAATATGTCATCACCAACTGTACCAGAAACGAATGGCCAAGGCATATGATAAGAAGGTTAGACCGCGGTTGTTTCAAGAAGGGGATCTAGTATTGAAGAAAATATTGTCACTACCTGGAGACGATCAAAGCAAATGGGCACCGAATTACGAAGGTCCTTACATAGTAAAGAAGGCATTCTCAGGAGGAGCACTGAAGTTGGCTAGAATGGATGGAGAAGACCTAGCTCGACCTGTGAATTCTGACTCTGTAAAAAGATATTATGCTTGATGTAGGCTCTTAAATCAATAAAGCAAAGTTTGGCCATTGACTTCTTTCTCTTTTGCATTGATCTCACAACAGTCATTTTTGCATTAATCCCAACAGTGCATGTCTTGTGTTATCTCATTTAAAAAGTTTAGCATCGGCTGAACGAATTTCTTCTCTCTATAAAAGCCTAGACTAGAATCACACCCCTACACTGGGGGGCAATAAGAGATATTTTCATGTGCGAAAGCCTATAGATTTTAAAAAAAAACCAAGCTAAAACATTTGACAAAAGCATGACAAAGAGGCAATGACAAGTCATACATTTTGGGAAAAAGACTACTTGAAGAAAGTCAGAGACAACACGAGAGATGAATCCAGCATACGACTTCAAAAGCAAGCTCAAGCAAGAGGGAGTCTCACGAACTAGAAGAAGAGGATGGGGGCCTATGTTTCAAAACCAGGTACGAATGCATGCATGGCATATAATCATAAATCATTGCATATATGCTTTCTCAATCATTACAGGAGGAGTTCTTAATACATTCCAGCAAGATTGGAGACGAATAAAGAATCATGGTGGGTAATAGCAAAGAATTACGGCAAGCTCAAGCAAGAGGGAGTCTCACGAACTAGAAGAAGAAGATGGGGGCCTATGTTTCAAAACCAGCAAGATTGGAGACGAAGAAAGAATTATGGTGGGTAATAGCAAAGAATTACGGTTTCGAACCGTAGTGGATTCTGGAACAACAAGAAGAACAAGAAAAAGAGAGAAAATGAAAAGTTTTGAACCCTGCCATCAGGAAGAACGACCTCGTATTACCTGTTGAAAAAGGAATCGCAGATGGGATTCCAAGTTGATTAAAGGAGATCGCCAGAAGGGATCTCGTGGTTCGTTATTTGGAGGTCGCCAGATGGGACCTCGTTTTTCATTGAATAAAAGGAATCGCCAGATGGGATTCCCAGTTGACTAAAGGAGATCGCCAGAAGGGATCTCGTGTTTCATTATTTGGAGGTCGCCAGATGGGACCTCGTTTTTCATGAATAAAAGGAATCGCCAGATGGGATTCCAAGTTGATTAAAGGAGATCGCCAGAAGGGATCTCGTGTTTCACTATTTGGAGGTCGCCAGATGGGACCTCGGTTTTCATGAATAAAAGGAATCGCCAGATGGGATTCCAAGTTGATTTAAGGAGATCGCCAGAAGGGATCTCGTGTTTTGCTATTTGGAGGTCGCCAGATGGGACCTCGTTTTTCATTGAATAAAAGGAATCGCCAGATGGGATTCCAAGTTGACTAAAGGAGATCGCCAGAAGGGATCTCGTGTTTTGCTATTTGGAGGTCGCCAGATGGGACCTCATTTTACCTGTTGAGATAAAAGGAATCGCCAGATGGGATTCCAAGTTGACTAAAGGAGATCGCCAGAAGGGATCTCGTGTTTTGATATTTGGAGGTCGCCACATGGGACCTCGGTTTTCATGAATAAAAGGAATCGCCAGATGGGATTCCAAGTTGATTTAAGGAGATCGCCAGAAGGGATCTCGTGTTTTGCTATTTGGAGGTCGCCAGATGGGACCTCGTTTTTCATTGAATAAAAGGAATCGCCAGATGGGATTCCAAGTTGACTAAAGGAGATCGCCAGAAGGGATCTCGTGTTTTGCTATTTGGAGGTCGCCAGATGGGACCTCATTTTACCTGTTGAGATAAAAGGAATCGCCAGATGGGATTCCAAGTTGACTAAAGGAGATCGCCAGAAGGGATCTCGTGTTTTGATATTTGGAGGTCGCCACATGGGACCTCATATTTCGTTTGAATAAAAGGAATCGCCAGATGGGATTCCAGGTCGATTAAAGGAGATCGCCAGAAGGGATCTCGTATTTCGCTATTTGGAGGTCGTCAGAAGGGACCTCATATTTCAACATTGGTTACAAGGAATCGCCAGATGGGATTCTAAGATTTTTTGTTAAAGGAGATCGTTAGAAGGGATCTCGTATTTCAATATTGGTTTAAAGGGAATTGCCAGACGGGATTCCAAGTTAAGTAAGCAATAATTATAGATTTTGGTTTAGAGAGATCGCCAGAAGGGATCTCAAGATGATAAATTTTGATCATAGTTTTTGAAGTTAAGGAGGATTGCTGTAAAAAACAAGTTTCAGGTCAATCAAGCTTCAACCAGATCAGTTTTGGGAGTTCCGTTTAGGGTTTATCTTTATAAAACTTACTGCGCAAAACCTCTGCTCCGTAAGCATTATAAAGAGGGGGCATCTGTTGTAACCCATTTTTGGGTCCCCACAAAATATATATAAAAATATGTATATAGCCAAAGGAGGTTAAGAAAAAATAACAGGAGGCAGAAGCGCTCAGAAAATGGTTGGAAAATCAATCAATAAGGTTAAAAATACAAAGATTGGATTTTTGACAGTATATTCTTGAAGGAGGAGAGCCCTGTTGAGAAGGAAAATTTGAAATTTGAGGAGAAAAGCCCAAATTTGGATGTTTATGGACTTAATTTGATTTTTAAATGAATTTATAGAGGATTTGATTGCATGAAAAATTGTTTTTTAAGTCAATTTGGGCTTTAATTAGAAGAAATTTAAGTTCTGGGGCCAAAATATATTTTTTAGGAATTTATTAGGTCAAATCAGGGGCTTAATTGCATAAATATTGAAGTTTAAGGGCCAATTAGGGACTTAATTGAGAAAATCAGAAACCAGGGACCAATTTGGAAAAACCGGGTAAATAGAGGGGGCTGTTTTACTTTGGTTCAGGGGCCTAATTGAAGAAATTAGAAGTTTTTTGGTCAATTAAGGGCTCAATTGCATAAATCAGAGACCAATGACTAAAATGAAAAACGCGGCCAACAAGAGGGACGGAGACCAAAATTGGCAGGGATGCAATTGAAGAAAGAAAAGATGATTGAGGGCTGATTTGAAATTTGGCGCGTTTTGGCGCCACATTTAAATGAAACGGCGCGTTTTCTCCAAAACGACGCCGTTTCATACATTCAAAAACAAAAAAAAAAGAGAAAGAGCAGAACGGTGTCGTTTTGAACGACACTGTTCATCTTCTTCCCCCGATCACGCAGCGGGGAAGAAGGGAAAAAGGGTTGCTTTTTTTTGAATTTTTGCCGGCCACTCTCGCCTGGAGCCCACCGACCGGACACAATGGCCGACCACCCACCGCGCACCACCCACCGAACCTCGGCAGCCGCGCCCAATGGCCGACCAGCCGGCTGCCCCCCATGAGAGCTGTAAAAAACAGCGTCCTTGGCCTCTATAAATAGAGGCCAAGAACGCTGAGAGCGGGGAGAGGAAAAACAGAGAGAAAAGGGAGAGAAAAGAAAAAAGAAAAAAACAGAGGAGAGACGGGGAGAAAAAACGAAAAAAACAGAGGAGAGAGAGAGGAAGAGGTAGAACGAAGGAGAGAGAAGGAAAAGAGGGGAACGAAAAAACAGAGAAGAGGAACGGGAAGAGAGGAAGAACCAACCCGAAAACAAAAGAAAAAAAGCAAACCGGAAAAAAACAAAGAGAAAAGGAGCAACGGGGAGAACGAACCAAACCGCCGGAAACAGTCGCAGCGCCACCAACCTCCGCCACAGCGCCGCCAGAAACGCACCCAGCCACCGCCTCCTCCGCGCCAGGTAACCCTTTCTTCCCCCTTGTTCTAGCATTTACGTTTTTCTCTTCTCTGCATGCAGAACGAATAGCGTTCTGCATGCAGAGGTGGGGGGGGGAAATTAATTCCCCCCCACCCGTTTTGATCTGGGCCGGCCGGATCCGGCCCAGTCCTGCCTTCTGGGCCGGATCCGGCCCAGCCCTGTCTTCTGGGCCGGATCCGGCCCATCCCTGTATTCTGGGCCGGGTCTGGCCCAGAAGAGAATATTTTTTGGGCCGAAATCGGCCCAACAATTTTGGGCTGAGCCCGGCCCAGTGGTTTGGGCCGGCCCAGCCCGATTTAATATTATTATATATATATATATATATATATATTATATTTTGTATTATTTATATATATATATATATATATGAAAAAAAATTATAAAAATTTGCAAAAATTATAGAAAAATATATGTGATTTTGTTGTAATATTATTACTGTATTTTGATTAATATTGGTTGGTATTTTACACTGTAAAGATACAAAATCCGGTATTAAAATACCCGGTTTTCATCAAAACATCAAAGATTTTCAAAACAAAAAAAATGTCTTTTGCTTTCAAAAATTTTCTAAAAATATCTTTGAAAATATTGTTGATTTTTAGGCATTTATTTTATCAAAGTGAATTAATATTTGGTTGTATTTTTTACAAACCCAGTATTAAAATACTCGATTTGCGTCAAAGCGTACAAAAATACATATTTTTAAAAAATGTTTTGTTTTAAAATACGGCCTAGTCTCTCCAATATATATATATAAATATTGTAACATCATATTTTCACACAACAAAGAAAATTTCAAAACAATATATGTATTAGCATGCATTTTGGCTTTAATAACCAGTTTATTCAAGCCATGAGAACTAGGCCAATATTTCAAAAATTCTAAAAAAATCTTTTTGTCTTTTGGATTACGAATTTATACGTAAAACGTATTCTTGACATTAAAAATATGTTTTTTTTTTAGACATTAGAACGGTTAGGCTTTACCCGATAAGATAAGAACCTCCTTATTGAGGAGGACTTTTCTTGAACCGTAGATGGACCAACAACTAGGAAACACACGAAAACACCTTAATTTTTATCAGACAATAAAACGATGCAGCTTACCTTAGGTAGGGCGTATTTGAGGTGCTAATACCTTCCATTTACGCAACCAGTCCCCGTAGCCGATCTCTGAGACCAGTTAGGGTTCCTAGTGACCAAAATACTAGGTGGCGACTCCCACACCATTTTTCACTGCTAAGAGACAACGAATTCCTTGTCTCCCCACATTAACCAGATATATATATCCCCCATCCCCCATATTCCCATTATACATTTATTTTTTTGGGTGGACGATCGCCGCGACGTCGCTCACGTGCGACAAACTTCATGGAAAGTGAGCAGCTTGCCAGCGTCAACCTTTTATTCATGTTTTTCCACAAAAAGAATTTAATTATTCTTTCAATCTTCCCGTGTGATTCACTGCTTGGTACAACTAAATTTATTCTGAAGATATTATTCCCAAGAGGAATTCTTTATTTATTTGGTAGGCCAGCAAAGTCAAAAGGGAGTGGTAGCTCATCATTTCCAAGAAAATTCTATCAAGGAAGGAACGAAGATATTTTCGGAGAATAACAGAAAATAAATAAAACCAAAGCATTTCCCAAATTTGTCTCTATTTATTTGGTATAGAACCATCTTAATGGTTGTGAGAACATCAAGGCCAAAGAAAAAGAGGAATTATTTAGTAGGGGTGATTATTTTTTTTTTGTTTAGTTTTTATTAAAAAAATAATTAATTTTTTTTTAAACCGAAACCGGTTAAAACCGATCAGGTTCGGTTCGGTTATTTTAGAACAAAAACCGGTTCTAGTTCGGTTCAGTTTTTTCAGTTTGACTCAGTTTTTTCTGGTTTGGTTTTTTTTTGTTTAGGTTCAGTTCGGTTTGGTTTTTTTGATTTCAGGCTTATAAAACCGAATCCAAATCGATCAGTTTTTTAAAAATTCTAATATGTTTAATCAGTTTTTTTCACGGTTCAGTTTTTTCAGTTATTTTTTTCCAGTTTTCTCTATTGAATTATTTTTTTGGTTTTTTTCTCACCTCTACCTCTAGTAACAGACATATCTAGAGAAGATACAGAGTTGAGTTGAAACTTGTTAATTCACCTTAACAAGATATAGAGTCCCTGAGTTATGGCAAAGACAGACATTTTAGAGAAGGTGGTGCTCAAGGGCTTAAAGGGAGTTTTCTCCAGAAAAAAAAATTCCATAAACAACTCAGGTTATTATCGTTTAATTTTTTGTTTATATTAGAAAAAAAATTGATTTTAACAATGAAGATTATAGAAATGTATAGTTTACCCTCGCATGAGTATGTTTCTGTAGAATGAAAATGGTTGTTGGATTGTTACATGCATTTGCTGTAAAACTATTATTTTTTTTTCAGAACATAAGGAGGGAATGCAGGGGGGATATTGGTGGATTGAAATAAAATGCACTTGACACCTTTTAAGATTTTAAGGATGCCATAAATCATTTTCAACAGTCCTCTAAAGCCAGAACGATGTTTAGTTTCTGAACAGACTTCACTTGGAATCTAACAAAACCCAATCTACGATTAGAACTTATGCAGAAATTGCCTCATAACGCGACTCCATATCTATTTGTCTTTCCCTAGGGGGACCTTGTAATTTCAATAGTTGATGTAAATGAAGTGTAAAATGTTTTTAGGCCTTGATTGTAGTTTCTGCTTGGAAAGTAGTTTTTATAAAAAAATAATTTTTTTAAAAATGAATTATTTTATGATATTTAGCAGTGTTATAAAAAATAAGTTAAAAAATATTTTTTTTCGTGTTTAACTATATCATAAAAAATAAGTTGTTTTAATTATTATTTTTAAGTTTATCTAATATATATTATACGTTAGATGTAATTGTAATACAATATGGATCAGCCCTTAATTAGACCCATCCAAAGCTAGCATTTTCATCGGTTCCAATAACATGATATTTTGTTGACAATCTTAAGAATTGAGTTATATACATTTAAATGCAGTGTACTCCATATTGTACTTGTTATGATCCTTGTTAAATTTTTAGGGAATGGAAGTTCTGGTGAACCAGAGCATTAGGGAGACTTCATTACAATCCTTAGCATTGATTGTGGAGAAGTGAGAAATATCATTTCTAGTGAAGTCCCAAGTGTTCTTGAGTCAAAGCTCCAGGTTAATTTGTTCTCTCAACATGCTTGCTTATATTTTCCTTTATATTAATCTTGTACACAAAAGAACTGTATATAGGCAGCCTCGTTTCATTATTGTTCTATACATAGAAATTGGATGTGGACAGCAAGGACGCGAGGATTGCATATTATTTTGATTTCATTGTTGGGACAAGCACTAGAGGCCTTATGACATCCATGCTTACTGCTCCAAATGATGAAAAACGACCTTCGTTTGTCGCAAAAGATATTGTAAGTTTTATCAAGACCACAATCCAGGCACCAAGTAATTTATGGTATTTTTGAGCTACGGTTTTTTTTTATGTTGCTTTTTTATGGTATTTTTGAGCTACGGTTTGCAACTGTACAAATGTAGTATTCTATGGTGATTCATCCTTTAGGGTGTGGGGTTTATTCTTTGTTAAAGAAGAGGAAAACACTTTCCTTTTGGAAAAAGGGTTGTGTTTTCCATGTTTGAAACCACTTTCTAGAAAAGTGGTTTCTCGTAGTTTATCAAACATAGTAAAGTTGTTTCGGAGAGTGGTTTTCATGAAACAAATAAGGCCAGTTTAGTTTTTTAATGCTCCCTTCTTTGCTTTCTTAACTTTCTCCTTGTTGTGGCAAATGCAGCTGGAAATATGATAAAGCTAAAGGACATGCTAGTGGAAGTGGAAGAGAAGAAATGCATTTTGATTTGTTAGTGTTTTAAGCAAGTTAAAGATTCAAACAAGAGACTTAACTTTATTTTTATGTGTTGTAACCCAATTTTGGATCCACCAAGATTTTCTCAAATGTTATTTTATTTCTATTATTATTTATAAAAATCCAAAAAAATTAAGAAAAAGGAAAATTCAAAAATATATTTTTCTCGAGTCAACCGCATCTTTCCATAAGAACCGATTCCACCGGGTCAATACAGGTCAAACCATGTCGGCCAAGTAAAAAATGAGTTTTCGGGTCAAAACCATCATTTTCGGTCAAAACCGAGTCCACTGAGTCAATACAGGTCAAAACATGTCGACCAGGGTAAAAAATGAGTTTCAAACCATTTCGGGTCAAAACCGTCATTTTCGGTCAAAACCGAGTCCACCGAGTCAATACGGGTCCAACCATGTCGACCGGGGTAAAAAGTGAGTTTCAGGTCATTTTGGGTCAAAACTATTATTTTTGGTCATTAAAATTAATTTTTAGCGGTTAAAACGAGGTTTTTCTAACACTGAATTGAGTTTTTAATTTTACCTATATAAATATATATTATTATACATAATAAAAAATAAAATAAAATTTTTTTGTCAAACAGGTAGTTGTGCCGAAAGCAAACGGTAATTTAAAAATAAGATTTATAGAAATTTAAGATTTGCATGTTGCTTGGCTATAAATAGCCAGTGATAGTTAGCCCGAGAGGAGGAGGACGGAAGAGGGAGAAGAAGAAAAGAAAAAAAGAGAAGAGAGATTACATACATACTATTTCAAGTTTTTTTTTACTATTTTTTCACGAGAGTAGGATATTGATTTTTTAAAAAAAACAATATGGAAAATATCAAATATATCCTAACCGTTAGATCTAATAGTATTTAGATCTGAACTGTTGATTTAATAGGATACAATAGGGCTTACCACACTAGATTAAAACCCAAACACATCTCAGCCCTTGAAATAATCTAAGCTTTGATCCCGTTGCGCCACATCACCCGGTGTACCAAGATTTCGGTACACAGCGTAACACCCGATCAAACCTCCGTTCATCCAGACCGTCCGATCAACCTGCAGATCGGGCCAATAACAGCCGCACGATCTTTCCATCAGAGAACCAGCGGATCACAGGCATCAGCTGCACCGGTGTACCGTGCTAGCGTTCTCCCCGTAGCATAACCCAGAGCATCTCTCTCCTCTCGCCGGCGACTCCCTCTCTCTCCTCCGATCTCCCATCTCTGGCCATATCAAGCTTCCAAACCACCACAGAAAGGTAGCTATCCTCATATAAAGAAAAACCCTGGCCGGATTCAGCGTTGGCTCCGCCTCATTTGGCCGGAAAAGGGCCGCGATCGTCGGCTCTCACCGAAGCTTCAAGTCGTCGATTCTCGCTCATCAGCCATCAACGACCGTCAAGACCACCACCATAAGAATCCTCGACATCAGATCTACCAGGATCGACCATCGGTTGGCCAGAAATCTCGCTGGAAAATCTCCCCGCCGCCAACAGTAGCCGCGCGTGTGCCACACGCGCCGCCAGTGGCATTTTCGTAATTTTCAGAGAAATTCGAGGGTATTTCAGTATTTTACCTATACAGTGACACTCAAGTAATTTTTTGGGTTTCTACTGGTATTTTTGATATTTTTTTCATATATAAATGCTTGTAAATTTTCTTGCATATTGTAAAAAAATACAAAAACCAAAGTCGACACGTCTCTTTTTTTAAAAGGACCGATGTCAAAAATGTAAATACCAAATATGGATTATGTCCATTATTTCTTTTGGTAACCCAGACGTAACTCTCCTTTTTAGGGTTAAAACGTCATATTTTAGACAAGTCTCCTAATTTTTAGGGACTGATAATATTTTTAACGCGTCTCCTATTTTTAGGGACCGACGTTAACCATTTTTTTAAAAAAAAAATTACCAATAAACCCAAAATATAATGGATTATATCCATTATTTCTTTTGGTAACTCGGACGTAACTCTCCTTTTTAGGGTTAAAACATCATATTTTAGACGTGTCTCCTAATTTTTAGGGACCGACGTTAACCATTTTAAAAAAATAAATTGCAAATAAGCCCAAAATATAATAGCATTTGAATCAAATAAAAAACACACAAGTAAGGGTAACCTTTCTTTTGAAAGGATGTTTTAAGGGTGGTGTCTACCTTCACTTAATCATAACTAACCCCGTACCCGAATCTCTGGGACCAGTGTCTAATTTGGGATTTCTAGTTCCCTCAAATTACTAGATGGCGACTTCAATAAAATCTTTATTTCCCCCAATCGAGAAAAAAACCCTTTTTGTTAAACAAACAAAAAAAGCGGGAGCCGTCGCCCGACGTCGTGTATCGACATCATGTATTCTTTCACCGGATATTTGTCCATGTCTAATTGGATCTATTATTCTTGTAATTCTCATTTTCGAGTGTTTTTTAGAGGAAGTTTAACTTTTTTCTTTTTACCTCCAGGTGAAAGCTAATGATATCAAATACAAGGTTTTCTAGTTTTCTGCACATCAGTTTTGGAACATCCGATACGTAGTCTAAGCGTAATCAAATGACTTTAATCAAGCATTGCAGCATATGCTTGACGCTTAAGATTAGAGAATTCAGAAGTGGAGATGAATTGTTATGTGGAATCTCGAGACTGCCTTGATTCATTAATTTGCTCAGTACCGGGTGGTCATCCATTTCAAGTTGGGGGTGCCATAAGGGCAAGGGTCAGCCCTGAAGGGATTCGTTCTCGACATTACCATCCAAAGCTAGCATTTTCATCAGTTCCAATAACATGATATTTTGTTGACAATCTTAAGAATTGAGTTATATACATTTAAATGCAGTGTACTCCATACTGTACTTGTTATGATCCTTGTTAAATTTTTAGGGAATGGAAGTTCTGGTGAACCAGAGCATTAGGGAGACTTCATTACAATCCTTAGCATTGATTGTGGAGAAGTGAGAAATATCATTTCTAGTGAAGTCCCAAGTGTTCTTGAGTCAAAGCTCCAGGTTAATTTGTTCTCTCAACATGCTTGCTTATATTTTCCTTTATTAATCTTGTACACAAAAGAAATGTATATAGGCAGCCTCGTTTCATTATTGTTCTATACATAGAAATTGGATGTGGACAGCAAGGACGCGAGGATTGCATATTATTTTGATTTCATTGTTGGGACAAGCACTAGAGGCCTATGACATCCATGCTTACTGCTCCAAATGATGAAAAACGACCTTCGTTTGCCGCAAAAGATATTGTAAGTTTTATCAAGACCACAATCCAGGCACCAAGTAATTTATGGTATTTTTGAGCTACGGTTTTTTTTTATGTTGCTTTTTTATGGTATTTTTGAGCTACGGTTTGCAACTGTACAAATGTAGTATTCTATGGTGCTTCATCCTTTAGGGTGTGGGGTTTATTCTTTGTTAAAGAAGAGGAAAACACTTTCCTTTTGGAAAAAGGGTTGTGTTTTCCATGTTTGAAACCACTTTCTAGAAAAGTGGTTTCTCGTAGTTTATCAAACATAGTAAAGTTGTTTCCAGAAGAGTGGTTTTCATGAAACAAATAAGGCCAGTTTAGTTTTTTAATGCTCCCTTCTTTGCTTTCTTAACTTTCTCCTTGTTCTGGCTATTGCAGCTGGAAATATGATAAAGCTAAAGGACATGCTAGTGGAAGTGGAAGAGAAGAAATGCATTTTGATTTGTTAGTGTTTTAAGCAAGTTAAAGATTCTAACAAGAGACTTAACTTTATTTTCATGTATTCTTTCACCGGATATTTGTCCATGTCTAATTGGATCTATTATTCTTGTAATTCTCATTTTCGAGTGTTTTTTAGAGGAAGTTTAACTTTTTTCTTTTTACCTCCAGGTGAAAGCTAATGATATCAAATACAAGGTTTTCTAGTTTTCTGTACATCACTTTTGGAACATCCGATACCTAGTCTAAGCGTAATCAAATGACTTTAATCAAGCATTGCAGCATATGCTGGACGGTTGAGATTAGAGTATTCAGAAGTGGAGATGAATTGTTATGTGGAATCTCAAGACTGCCTTGATTCATTAATTTGCTCAGTACTGGGTGGTCATCCATTTCAAGTGGGGAGTGCCATATGGGCAAGGGTCAGCCCTGAAGGGATTCGTTCCCGACATTGCCCTTTGATATTAGCCCGGGAAACTCAATCTAAGACAGCTCAATACTCTCAGTTACTGAAGTTGTAGATCAAACAAATTATGTAAGTGCTCACAAGCTTATATACAATCAGTGAAATAAATTTGAATTGATATTTGTGTTGTAATGTCTTCCCTTTAATATTAAATATTTTTGGATATTTGTGTTGTAAATTTGAATTGATCATCCATCAAAATCAAGTAATAATGTAATATACAAGGGAAGTAAAAACTCATGGAATTAAAAAGCTCCACTGTATAAAAACCCACAAAACCAAATGGAACTGTATAAATTAATACAACATCGCTTAAGCATGTTTTTAAACTTGTTTAAATCTTAAAACTAGAATACACAACGATGCACCAAGTCTTGGTACCATCAAGGCTATGAAAACCCAAACTTGGATAAAATGGGAAGATTGTCCACCAGAAAATAATAGCAATTATTGATGCTCACCTCAATAAAGTGAAACCAAGCTCGTTGCCAATATGAATTTATGTATAGAACTGCTCCTATCACTAGCAACACCATGATGTATGTAACCCAAAAGGTCACATAGAAAACCTCCATATCCATGAAGCCACCATTATCTTTATTGTTCGTTGAAGTTGGCGTTAGTGATGGTGGCATAGCCGCACCACATATTTTGGGTAGCGGTTCTCCACAAAGAAAAGGGTTGTCCTTGTAGCAACTCTCATCAAACGTGGCAAACTGTGCAACTCTCGCAGGAATCTTACCGGACAAATTATTGTGAGCCACATTAAAAACTTCTAGAGAAAATAGTTCAATAAGTCGAGGTGGGATTTCTCCATCCAATTTGTTGTAGGAAAGATCCAAGCTCTCTATTTCCTTCAAGTTCCAAAATGTTGGTGGAATTGGTCCGGTCAAACTGTTGTGCGAAAGGTTCAATGCCTTGATCATACTGAGGTTTCCAATTTCAGGAGGAATCTCTCCTGTGAAATTGTTGAATGAAAAATCAATTCCCGTGAAGTACTGGATAATGCTGCCTCTATAAGAAAGGGATACATTCTTCGTTGTAAACTCGAAGGATTGTTGTGATGAGGACATAGAACTATGAGAATTGTATTGTTGTGGGAAAGGATGAGTAGATATCATCCAAGAGAGGATGTTACCAGAAAGGTGATTGTGAGAAAGATCAATCAAGGTTAATTGGTCCAACCTGGATAATTGAAATGGGATTTCACCTTCAAGATTGTTATAACTCAAGAGTAGAAATCTCAAGTTAGATAGCCTGTCAATCCATTCTGGAATTGTACCAGTTAAATTGTTATGGGAAAGATCCAATGCCAATATCTCAGTGGGGTTATCAAATGACATTGTAATCGGTCCTTGGAACTTATTTCTAGACAAATAAACATATCTCAAATTTGAAGAAATGCCGAATCTAGGTGGTAAACGACCAGAGAAATTGTTCCCTGATAAGTCCAAGAATTCAAGAGAAGACATATTCCATATCCTTTCAGGGATCTGCCCTTGCAAAATGTTGTTGGACAGGTCTAACCCTTGCAGCGAGCTAATGTTACCCAACGAGAAAGGAATGCTTCCATTGAAACCATTGTCAGACATAAATAAAACTTCTAACCCTGGCAAACGAGCTCCAATTTCTGAAGGGATTTGGCCTTGGAAGTGATTCATGGATATACTTAGGATTGACAAATTCACACGAGAAGTTTTTGGCGACAAGAATGGACCCAAAAGAGAACAGTTTTCTAAATAAAGTTCTTGTAGGTATGTGTTGTTCTCAATCAACCAATTTGGAAACTCTCCCTTTATTTGGATGTTTGTAAGATCCAAAGATTGCAGGCTGAACTGATGGTAAAGGAATTTAGGAAATGCACCACCTTGTCCAATACCGCTCAAATAGAGGGACTCTAACTGGAAGTTTGGGCTCAGATTATGATCATCTTCTTCTGCGAATATTTCATTACCTGATCCATCAAAATACTTGAGTTTTGAAAGGTTGTATAATGAGCTCAATGACATAGGAATCTTCAAGTGATTGTAAAAGAGAGAGAGTTGTTGAAGGGAAGTCAGATTTGCCAGACATGAAGGCAAGACACCACTAAGATCATTGTCACTCACATCTAGCTCTTGGAGATGATTTAAGTCACATAGGCCTGATCACATTATAATTTATGAAAATTTAAAACTTTGAGTGTCTAATGGAAAATACATAATCTAAAGAGAGAATAAGAGTGATCAACCTTACCTTGGGTTCTAGGTATTTGGCCATTTAGACTGCAACCCTCCAATTTCAATGTTATAAGAGAGGTCATCGTTCCTATGGCTTGGAAGATGCTATTATTGAGAGTATTGGAACTCAAATCCAAGTATTCCAAGTTCTTGAGATCAAGGAAGCCTGTCATGATCAATTAACCAAGAAATTATATTAGTGTAGAAGGAACTAAAATTAGAAATAATTCATTACTTATTAATCATGGCTAAAAAAATAAAAAAACATCAGGTAAGTGTAGAAATTGTATTGTCCAATTAATAGAAGGTTTTTTTTATATGTTTGACCCAAAAATAGAAATACACCATTGTTAATTTATTCTCCTCCTAAAAATAGCACTCTCTATATATGAAGTTATATTATTATTTATGTTATCATTTTAATTGCATTACACTGAAATGGTGTTGAGAGAGGGGCAAAATTAAATTGAAATATTATTTATATTAAATGGATGGTAGAATTTTAAAATAATAAAGATTTCAATTGAATTAATTTTTAAATTTGAGATTTAATTGTCTCTCCAAGACTTGTTTAATAGGTTGTTAAAACATAAAAGAGGAAATCTATACAGACACCTAATTGTAGCAGGTATAGAGAGAAATAAAATGATCAATGATAAGTAATAGTGAAGTTGGAATTTGTTAATTTACCTCCAGAAGGTACAGTACTGCTAAGAGCATATAATGATAGACTTTTTAAAGAAGGCAGTGCTCCAAGGCTTTGAAGGGAGTGTTCATCTAGAGAACAACCATCCAAATACAACTCTTTCAAGGAGCTCAAATTTTGCAACTCTGTTTGTTTAAAAATAGCAAATTGAATTTTTGAATTAATCCCAAATATATAAACATCACTATATATGTAATATAACTTACCGTCACCTAATATTCTTCCTCTAAAATCATTGTACTGTAGAAAAAGTGTCGTGAGGTTTGAGAATGCTTCTAATGATTGTAGTAACTGGAAGCTACTTCCATAGGTTGTTATATTATTTAGGGATAGAGTACTCAAGCTGCTTGGACCTGCAAGTTAGTTAGGGAAGAAACAAGAATAATTAATATTATCTTCATGATGTTACCACCCAGGTAGGTAATGTGAATGTGTTACTAATTACCTTACTTATTAATCATGGCTAAAAAAATAAAAAAACATCAGGTAAGTGTAGAAATTGTATTGTCCAATTAATATAAGGTTTTTTTATATGTGTGACCCTAAAATAAAAATACATCATTGTTAATTTATTCTCTTCCTAAAAATAGCACTCTCTATATATGAAGTTATATTATTATTTATGTTATCATTTTAATTACATTACACTGAAATGGTGTTGAGAGAGGGGCAAAATTAAATTGAAATATTATTTATATTAAATGGATAGTAGAATTTTAAAATAATAAAAATTTCAATTGAGTTAATTTCTAAATTTGAGATTTAATTGTCTCTCCAAGACTTGTTTAGTAGGTTGCAAAACATAAAAGAGGAAATCTATACAAACACCTAATTGTAGCTGGTATAGAGAGAAATAAAATGATCAATGATAAGTAACAGTGAAGTTGAAATTTATTAATTTACCTCCAGAAGGTACAGTGCCATTAAGTTCTCGCAATGACAGATTTTTTAGAGAAGGCAGTGCTCCAAGGCTTTGAAGAGAGTGTTCATCTAGAGAACAATCGTCCAGATACAACATTTCCAATGAGCTTAAATTTTGCAACCCTGTTCTTTCAAAAGTAGCAAATTGAATTTTTCATTTAAACCCAAATATATAAACATCACTATATATTTAACATAACTTACCGTCACCTAATGTTCTTCCTCTAAAATCATTGGAGCTCAGATCAAGTGTCGTGAGGTTTGGGAATGCTCGTAATGATTGTAGTAACTGGAAGCTACTTCCATAGGTTGTGATATTATACAGGGATAGAGTCCTCAAGTTGTTTGGACCTGCAAGTTAGTTAGGGAAGAAACAAGAATAATTAATATTATCTTCATGATGCTACCAGCCAGGTAGGTAATGTGAATGTGTTGCTAATTATTACCTCTTGAGGCTACCAATTTGGTAATATTGTTGCCGCCCAGTCTCAATTCCTCCAAGCTGCTCAGAGATTCTTGATATTTATATAAAAAAAATAAATGAATACAATACTCATTAATTGTGTTTAATAGATAATTGTGTTAATTAAATTTAATATTTATAAAAATAGTAGTATATTAAAAAACTAACCTTTCAAATCTATTAACCCCTCAAGTCTATTATAATCTAAATACAGTGATTTAAGAGACGGAAGCCTCTCCACAAATGATAGAATACTGTTATTGAAGCTATTATATTCCAAGTCAAGGATCTCCAAATTGCTCAATTTCTGTAACTCATAACCACCTATATAAACAAATAAAAAATAAATAAATAAAGACTTCATGTGAAGAATAATAATAAAAAAAGATATTATTGGAGTAACTGAATTATTATTGATGAAGAGGCATGTAATTGGTACGATGAATTCATGTAAAGAGGTTGAAAGAAAGATTATAATTTACTACTTGCCCATTGCTTCCATCATCACTGGCTTAGTGTTCGTTATGAATATGCATTTACAGGTAAAGCTGCATTTCACCCTCAAAATAATTATATTAATAATGTAAGGAATTAAACAAATTACTCCTTTTTACTAATTAAATGTGCTTTCTATTTTCTTCCAAAATGATAGTACTAATTAAACAACACCTTATTTGATTAATTCTAAAAAAATAAAACTAAAATAAATATTTTGTAATACTTAAGAGAGCAAACCTTTCTTCTCAACCCAACCAGCTATGCGATTATTCCACAAGATGAGACGGTTGAGTTGTTGGAAAGGAAGAAACAAGGAGGCATTTAAGTACCAATCTCCCAGCTCCTCATTCCTTGTGCCCCCAAGATCGAGTAAGGTGACTCGACCTGTACTGCTGTTGCACCGAATACGTTCCCAATCACAACAGTTGGCGTGGGCTATTCTCCAGGAGGGAAGGGAGGTGCCGTTGGGATAGTTAAGAGAATCTTTGAGGTGCAACAGAGCGATCCTCTCTTCCTCCAAGCAACCACGAGGCAGCCATCCTTGCAGGGAAACCGTTATCACTAACACCGTCAACACCTGAAGGAACAGCCCCATCTTAATATCAACTATTACAATATTAATTGTTGCGAATGGCAGCGAGGAGGTTAAGGCTTTTATAGAGGACTTCACGGACCCATGCCGTGGAAAAAACACTGCATGATGGCAACGGACACATCCCCTCGTGGAGAATAAATATATATAATTCAATGTTCATGACTTTCTTAAGCTAAATAAATTAAAAAAAATCTCATTAATTTTAAAAAATATCTTTATATAATGTTTTTAAAAAATAAATAAATTTGAAATCGTGTTTTTTTTAAATAATGTTTTTGTTTCAAATTATCTTTTATATATTTTTTTATCATTATGATATATTGATATTAAAATTAATTTAAAAAAAATATTTTAAAAACAACTTTTTTTTATTTTATTTTAATACATAATTCATAATATCTAAATTCATTCATTTAACATTTTTGTTCAATATATATAATCTCTTTGTTTTTTTATATAATACTTTTAATCTGAATATCTTAAAAGAAACATGACAAGTTTTTTTTTTTAACACTACTGATCACTTCTTTAAATATTAGTTATTGTTGATGAATGAGAATTAAGTGAATAGAATTTTAGGATTTCTAGAAGAATTAATTCTCTCAAATTTTGTCATATTTTCTGTTTTTATTTTTATTAAGTTGTCTTTTCTTTCTTACTTTTTAATATTTTTTGGATGAGAATGAAATATTTTATATAAACTTAAAAAAAACTCTGAGATTTATTCATATATATTCTGTGACTCTTTATTTATATAAACGGATGAAGCATGAAAATTATAGTACTTTTTTTTTATAATATTTTTAATCTGAATATCTTTTAAGAAAAAAATACATGATGGAAATGTTCTCTCGGACCCACCTCATGGGGGAAAAAATGCACGCTGGCACCATCCAACGGGCCCATTCATGGAAAAATGGATGATGGCAATGGTCTAACAGACCCAACTCTTCATCACAATCCCTTTCGTTTTTGTTTTGATATTATTAAGTATTGCTTGCGTGGATTTTTTTACTTCGCAAGGCCTCACTGTTTTCTCGAATAATATTGGTCGATGGATTATATAAAATTTTATATTTTTTAATTTAATTTTTGATGATTTATTTATAATCAAAGACCATTTAATTTTTATTTTTTTATAAAAAAGTAAAATTAAAAAAAATGAATCGAAAAAAAAAAGGTTAAACATGGATGTTATAGTCTTACAAAAGAAACACTTTTATCCTTGAATCTTAAAAACAACACTGATATTTATTCATATAATTCTGTGTTACTATTATTTATATAAATGGATATAGAAGGCGATTGTTACAGACTAAACTTTGAACATGAAATTGAGAAATTTCAAGGAGCAAACTCAAAATTGAATTATACATATTAATCACTTGATGAAAAATTAAATATGACTAGAAAACAAATACAATAAAAAATGATAATATATTAATCTAAGGTCGATTGTTCATTAATTAGTGGTCGATGCATTCTAACACACTAAATTGAGATTTTTTTATACAAGATGAAATTAAAACATATTATTCTTTCTCAAGCTTACGGGGCAATATATTTATTTTATTTAAAAACTTTTGATTTTACAAAATGGTTAATAAAATATCTTTATTAGTTTTGTTATAAAATAATGACATCACAGTTAACTCCTTTTAAATAACTCCTTTTAGATGGGTTTGAATTGATTTTATTTTATTTTTAATTTTTTAACTTTAAAAATATAGATAAATTTAAAATAAATATTTTCTTACAATAGTCTTAGAGTGAAATTAGAGCAAAATTTATAATTTTAAAATAAAAAATACATAAAAACATGTTTTTCTGTTCCCACTATTTTTGAATTTTATACCATGGTAATTAAATGTTGCCTGATTAACATAACACTAAATTATAATATAAAAAATTAATTGTGGAATGGCGTGGTTGTTGGATCTATTTGTTTTTTTTTTTTTTAATTATAGTGAAAATGAAATAGTTAACAACGACAAGCTGAATTCAATTTAGATTTGAAAATTCTATTTGGCAATTTAGCTGAATTCTTTTGAAAATTCTATTTGAACGGTAGGCGAGCCGAATCAAAAAGGGAGTGTTACCTCATCTTAATGGTATTTAAATTTGGCTAGCATTATTTTTGAAAGTTTTTTTTATTTAAAATTATATTTTATTATCTTAAATCAAGAGATTTTCAAGATAAATAGTGTAATATTAGCCTTTCAAAAAATTGAGAATTTCCCACTCTTCCTCCTCAAGGAATTAATTAGTGGGTAGTTAAAAGTTCTATTTTCTTCACTTTGTCTATAGTTTTACCTATACTATTGTCATCAATTAGGGATAGTTAAAACTAGTGATATTTCTCGCACGCTGTTATAAGAAAATTTTGGAAATTTTTATTCAATTATAAGATATTAAAAACAAATATTAAAAAAAGAAATAGTAGATAAAATTATAAAAGAAAAATATATTTTTTGAATTATGTAATTTTTTTTTCAAACAAAAGGAGTTTTTATTAGCATTATAGTTTATTGAATAAAAAGTAAGAATAATAAAAAATTTTCTATAAAACTATAATAATTAAAAAAAAAATTTAAAAATATATTTTCAAGCAACCAAGAGGCAGTCATCCTTCCAAGAAAACCATCGTTACGAACACCATCAACATTTGAATTAATAGCCCCATCTTAATATAAATGCTGATCACTTATTATCATTATCAAAAACACTAAAGCTCCCAGTTATGTTAGTGCGGATCTATTCATAAATTACTATTCATTATAATTGTATAATTATGAATTTGTTCTTGCAAAAAAAAAGGATAAGATTATCTTTTTGTCATGGTACAATTATCTTTAATATATTGTATGAGATTATATTTGTCATTCCACTTTTTTATAGTAAAATTACTATTTTAACCTTGGAATATAGAACTCTTATGCTTTTGCTCCACAAGTGTTTTTATTCTTTTATTTTTTTTTAAATAGTTAATTAAAATTTCTGTTTAGGATGCTTTAAGTATAATATAAATTTATTTTTATAAAAGAATAAAAAACACTTATAAAAAAATTATATAGAATACTTAAAGAATAATTTAAATATTATTTTTTTATAAAAAATAAAAAAAATTATAAAAAAATTAATCAGACATAGCTACCAAAAAAGTTAAAACATTCTTTAATACTTTTAATATTTTTTTAACATTTAAAAAGTTAATATACGTGCAAATATACTAATAATCTCTGGAAAGAAAGGAGCAACTTTTCTGTATCCATTATTTTCAAGGAAATGGGAAGTAAGCTCATAGCATTAACCTTTTATTCATGTTTTTATTTTTATTTTTTTTAAAGACTTTGATTCGGGGTCAACGTTTCAAGAAGGAATATAAGTTGCGGTTGATTACTTTCATGCAATTCTTTATTTTTTATTTTTTGGGTACTGTATGGTCCGAAGAAGATGACTTTTATAGTATATAGAGAATTTTTTAAAAACAGTTTAGAATTATAATTCGCATCCGAATTAATAATATAATAGGTTTTAATATTTACTTTTAATATATATAAAATGAAAGATATTATAAGTTTTTGATTAATGATGTTAAGTCACATATGTTTATAAAAATAATTTCTATCAACCAAATGATATGTTTAAGAGTTTGCAATATGTATTTTGAATTTAATATTAATAATTATAGCTTCCTAAAATAAGTTTATTTAGTTAATAAAAACTGGTCCATTTTTGTTGTCTCAATCCATCAAAATTCTAAATACATAGCATTTAGCGTTAAGAATTATACCCATTTAATTATACATATTAATTACTTGATGAAAAATTAAATATGACTAGAAAACAAATACAAATACAAATATATATATATATATATATATATATATATATATATATATATATATATATATATTATGGTCTCACTGACTCTTACGAACCGATCTCACATTGCACTTTGATTATTCTTTATTTTCTTGATTCTTCTTGTGTTTCACTACTTGATGATTCAAGAGTTATCCAATCGAAAAAACAATTAATTGTGGAATTGTATGGTAGCTGCATCTATTTTTTTTGTTTTTTTGGTGTAATTAAATTAATTATTTCGATAAATAATTAAAACATGTATTTGGGGGAAAATAAAATTAATTATTACTAGAGAGGCACTGGAGCCTTTGATATTTTGCAAAGGCATGGAATTCGATGCCAAGGGAATGTAAGATAGTTGTTGACTGCTGGCGTCAACGTGATAAAGCAATTAATTATAGTGAAAATCAAATAGTTAACAACGACAAGCTGAATTCAAGTTAGATTTAAAGTTGGATAATAATTGAAGTATTTTTATTTGAAAATAAATTAAAATAATATATTTTTTATTTTTTTAAAAAAATACTTTTAATATCATAATATTAAAAAAATTCAATAAATATATATATATATATATATATAAATAATTTTAAATAAAAAAATCAAATTTTATCTGATTTTTATTTGAAAAACAATACCATCTAGGGCATATCCAGGAAAAGTCTATCAAGAAACAAAGATATTCGGAGAATGACTGAAAATAAATCAAACCAAAGCCATGGAATTTGAAACCAAAAGATGGACCGAATTTGTCTCTACAATGAGCCATCAAAGTAGTGGGGCAAAAACTTGATGGGGAGATAATTATTTATTCATCAAAACAATTATTTATTCTGGAGGAAAACCCAAACTCAATTTCATTTGATCAAAGTCATACCATCAAAGAAAACAAGAAAAAAGGTATTTAATTAATATAATAATAAAAAAATTGGTATACTAATATAAGAAAAATAAAAATTTACTAAAATGAGTGGCACTCAAACAGCTTGAATATTCATATATCTTATCTTCCAAGCAAGAAGAAACAATAAAAGCAAGTAATGTTCTTTTCTCCAGCTATAAATAGATGGAGACATCAATACCAAAATAAATATGAATTAGTTATTCTGGAGGAAAACCCAAACTCATTTTCTTTTGATCAAAGTTACTCCATCAAAGAAAACAAGAATAAAATATTTAATTGATATAAAAATAAATCTACTAAAATGATTGGCACTTGAATAACTCTGAATGTTCACATACCTTATCTTTTAGACAAGAAGAGAAAATAAAAACAGGTAATATTTTTTTCTCTAACTATAAATGGATGGGGATATCAATATCAAAATAAATATGAATTAGTTAGAATAATTATAACTAACTAATATAATAGGTTTTAATATTTACTTTTAATATATATAAAATGAAAGATATTAAGAGTTATTGATTAATGTTGAAATTAAAGCATATTACCCCTTCTCAAGCTTATGGGGCAATGGTCTCATGGACCCGTCTCGTAGAAAAAACAAAAAACACTTGATAGCAATGGTTTCATGGACCATCCTGCTAGCCTATATCGTGAAAAAAAATACAAATGGCAATAGTCTCACAAACTCATCTCACACTGCAAATTCCTATCAATCTTACGTGTTGACTATGTTACAAAAAATAGATTGATAAGAACTATAGAAAGAAAAAAGAAGAGACTTATTGTCATGACAATTGTTGCTACCCAATTTTTGACCCATGTTTTGATAAATTTTCAGAAAAATTCAAAAATAGCGAAAAACATTGAAAACCCAAAAAATACATTTTTAATATATTTGCATCGTTTTTAGCATTTTCAGCGTCGTCTAAAAAGAATTTAAAATTTCAAAGGTCTTTCGAACGCGTTCAACTTTTAACGCGTTATTTTTAAAAAATCATTGATTTTCTTCATTGAGTCGACGTTGATATTGCTCGTTTTCAAAAAATACAAAAAAATTAAGAAAAATCAAATTTTACAAAAAAAAAAAGTTGAGGAATCAATTTTGAGGCCCAAACAATTATTTACCTATGCATAGGGAATTTTGAATATCAGAGGGGGAGGCAACACAAAAAAAAAAACAAAAATAAAAAACAAAAAAAAAAACTTTTTTTCTTCACCCGAAACTAGCCGTTCCCCCTGGCCCAAGACCATTTGATCCCTTTCTTTCGGCTGAAAATCAGGGACTCAGCCCCCACCCAGGGTCTTCTTTTCCTGATTTCCAGCCGACAATGAAGGTCCCTCCTCACAAGGAGGAACCCCTATTTCTTGTCATCTCCAGCTACACACCAGAGGGGGGGGATAGTCCCAGATTTTTCTTCTTCCTGACAGCCGTGGGCAGGGGCCCACGGCTCCCCAATCTCACTTCCTTCTCTCACAGCCATCATCAGCCCTGCCCCTCTCATCGCCATTTCCCCTGCCATTTCAGCCTTCCACCTCTGCCTCTCCACCCTCACAGCAGACCAGCCACAAGCCTCACGTCTGCCCCTGACATCTCCCCCCTGGATTTTCTTCTCTACTCCCTCAACTGCACAGCCGGCCCTTTCCCCTTGATTTTTTTCCTCTCATCTTCTTCCCCTCAGCAGCCGGCACAAGCAGCAGCCCAGCCATCTTCAGACCAGCCACCCGAACACTCCATCTCTGAAACCCACAGAGCCCCTCCCTTTTGGATTTTCTTCTTCCTCAGCCGCTGGACGCAAGCCTCCCTGCCTCCCTCTGCTCTTCGCAGCTCCTGAACCTCACCTCTCCACCTCACCAGGCTCCCCTCTTCCAGCCAACAGAAAAGCTGCCGTCCCTCGGGGTCCTTGGTTGTTGTTTTCAGAACCGAGCCAAGGACCCCCCTGCCATTTCAGCTCTTCACCGGCGCCCTCTACCCACAGCACCGACACCCACTAGATCTGCCAAGAGGAGTGAAGATCGGACAGCCATCCCCTCTCCATCGCAGCTTCACCCGGCTGACCACAAGAACCGCCACGCCCACAGCCACCGAGACACAGTCGCCCGATCTACCACCCGAAACAAGGGAGAAGAAGCCGGCAACCACCTGAAATAGAGGAGATTAGGAAAGAAAAAGAAACGAACAGATCTGCCCAAACGGAGAAAAAGAGAGACAGATCCGAAAACAAGGAAGAAGACATTAAAACCGACTGCCTTGTGTGTTTTTTTTCCTTTTGCAGGTGACAGTGATTCTCACTGCCGGTGAGGGGAAGAAGAGGGGAAGCCGCGACTGACCCCCTGTTGTTTTGGAGTTCCAGCGGTGGCGCGTGGGTTCACGCGCCACCAGTGACGGTGCGCGCGTGGAGCAACGCGCCACCATTGTCCCAGCACTGTTCCCGCCCCAGAAAACTTCCCTGACACTGTTCCAACTGTAGAGGGCTATCCCTGTAATTTCCGATTGTTTTAGGGCTAATTTTGTAATTGTAAAAATTGTTTAATGTTTTTTTTTGTTTAGTTGACTTTTTTATAATTTGTAATGTTGATGTAACAAAAAAAGAACGAAAAAGAAAAGAAAAGAAAAAGAAAAATATAGTGAAAGTGTATGTGTGTTTTTTATATTTTTTTATGTATGTTATTGAATAAAAAAAAATGAATTTAATATTTTTAATTTATATGCACAAATATCTAAAGGACAGATAAAAATCATGTTGTACTCCCTTAAAAATGTAGAACATGTGTCTACATATATTTTGGGAACTAATAACTGATTTATCAAAGCCTTAGAATTGGGCTAAAATTTTATTTTTAAAACACATTAAGTCCACGAAGCAGCTTACCTCAGGTAGGGTGCGTTAGGGGGGCTAATACCTTCCCTAACCACAACCAGTCCCTTACCCGTGAATCTCTGACGAGACCAGTACACCCGGGTTTCCTAGTAGCCCTCAATTAAATACTAGGTGGCGACTCTAACGAATCAAATCAAAACGACAAATGAAAAATCGCCAGCCGACACCGCGCGCTGATTTTTTGACGTGCGACAACAATAACAAGACGTATTTTAGAAATATTATCATTTGTTGTTCATTTCCGTAAAGAAAGTAGCAAGTCTTATGTATCCATCATTGTCCTGCAAAGTGAGCTTTCTAGTGTTAACCTTTTATTCATATTTTTTCATAAATAAATAAAAAAAAAAAACTGACATTGGGTTACTTTATAAGAAGAATACAAGTTTTCGGTTAATTGCTTTTATGTAATTCAATTATTTTTTTCTACGATGTTGTTTGTTTTAATCAGCATTATTAAATTAAATTCAAGATTGAAAAGTTAATCTCTAAATAAATCAATCCACAACCTAGTCAATCTAGTCAAAATCTAATTTATTAAACCACTTAACATATTTAAATATGTGCAATGTGTATGTATTTTGAATTTAATATTAATAATTATAACTTTATAATATAAGTTTATTTAGTTAATAAAAACTGATCCACATCTGTTCTCTTATCTATCTCTCACTATTGTTTTTTTTTGTACTATTTTTGGGGACTGCTTTATTTATTTTTTTTCCTCTCATTATACTTATAAAACCTATAAAAAAATAAAATATACTAGAATAAATGGCACTCGAATACCTCTAAAAGTTCATATATCTTATCTTCTAAGCAAGAGAAATCAATAAAAATAGGTGGTGGTATTCTGTAAATGGATGGAGATATTAATACCAAAAACTTGGATAATAATTGTTTTTTTTTTAATTTGAATATTTATTTTTATGAAATCTGATAAAATAAAATATCTTTATTTTCACAAATTATTTTCGAATAGTTAAAACTAGTGATATTTCTAGCTTGCTATTAAAACTATAGTTTTTTTAATTTGTTTCTCAATTATTGAGGAAAAAACGCATGATGGTTGGAAATGGTCTCACGAACTCATAAATGCATGATGGTGATTGTCTGTCGGACCCATCCTGAGGAAAAAAACATGCATGACGGCTAAGTACTTCTAAAATACTTATTTCGTGTACTCTTGAGATTGGAGGATTGCCACCATATATTTTCGCTGTTGGAGAAATACAGTAGTTTAGGGAATTTTTTTAAATATATTATATTAATATAATTAGAGGTGCATCCTTAAACTTATTTCGATAAAAAACTTAATTAGTTTTTCAATTTATATACAATCTAACCCATTGATATATCTTTCTGTCGAATACGGTAGATTTGGAGCTAAAACTCTAAAAAAAGTCAGCAGCAAAATTTGTTTTTTCAATATGCTACTTCTATTCAATATAGTATTTTAGTCAAGGATGGTGACTCTTTCTCGAGGACAAATTAAGAATCCATAGAGAAGACTTGACTTGGGGTGCCTTGCATTAACCTTTTATTCATGTTTTTCCAAAAGATGACTTAACTTGGGTCAACGTTTAGGAATATAAGTTTCGGTTAATTATTTTTATGCAATTCAATATTTTCTTTTGTACTCTATGATCCTGATGAACATGACTTTCTTAAGTTAGTTGTAGTGTATAGATTAAAAAAAAAACATTTTAAAAATATAATTCACATCCGAGTTAATACATTCACAAATTAATATAATAGATTTTAATACTTACTTTTAATATATATAAAATGAAAGATATTAAGAGTTGATTAATTGTTAAGCTATATATGTTTTAAAAAATCATTTCTATTAAACCACATTATATGTTTAAATATTTGTAATATGTACATATTTTGAATTTAATATTAGTAATTATAAAGTTTATTTAGTTGCTCCACTTCTGTTCTCTCCTCTCTCTCACTATTGTTCTTTTTTTTTTTCTTTTTTTGAACTGCCTTGTCTCTCTTTCTTTTTTTGTCTCCCATATCTTAATCCTTCGAGATTCAAAATACATAGCAATTTACGTTAAGAATGTTGATGAAAAATTAAATATAACTAAAACAAATAAAAAAATTAATTATTATTTTTTAAAGTATTTTTTACTTAAAAATATATTAAAATAATATAATTTTTATTTTAAAAAAAATATTTTTGATATTAGCACATTAAAAAAATTAAAAAATATATAAAAAATAATTTTAAATAAAAAAATAAAATTTTATCCAATTTTTATAAAATATAAAATTAATATATCAATTTAATAAAAAAATAAAATTTAAAATAAAAAAATAAAATTTTATATCTTAATCCTTCGAGATTCAAAATACATAGCAATTTACGTTAAGAATGTTGATGAAAAATTAAATATAACTAAAACAAATAAAAAAATTAATTATTATTTTTTAAAGTATTTTTTACTTAAAAATATATTAAAATAATATAATTTTTATTTTTAAAAAAATATTTTTGATATTAGCACATTAAAAAAATTAAAAAATATATAAAAAATAATTTTAAATAAAAAAATAAAATTTTATCCAATTTTTATAAAATATAAAATTAATATATCAATTTAATAAAAAAATAAAAAATAAAATAAAAAATAAAATTTTATATCTTAATCCTTCGAGATTCAAAATACATAGCAATTTACGTTAAGAATGTTGATGAAAAATTAAATATAACTAAAAAACAAATAAAAAAATTAATTATTATTTTTTAAAGTATTTTTTACTTAAAAATATATTAAAATAATATAATTTTTATTTTTTAAAAAATATTTTTGATATCAGCATATTAAAAAAATTAAAAAATATATAAAAAATAATTTTAAATAAAAAAATAAAATTTTATCCAATTTTTATAAAATATAAAATTAATATATCAATTTAATAAAAAAATAAAATTTAAAATAAAAAAATAAAATTTTATATCTTAATCCTTCGAGATTCAAAATACATAGCAATTTACGTTAAGAATGTTGATGAAAAATTAAATATAACTAAAAAACAAATAAAAAAATTAATTATTATTTTTTAAAGTATTTTTTACTTAAAAATATATTAAAATAATATAATTTTTATTTTTTAAAAAATATTTTTGATATCAGCATATTAAAAAAATTAAAAAATATATAAAAAATAACTTTAAATAAAAAAATAAAATTTTATCCAATTTTTATTTGGCCAATCGGAGCATATCCGAGAAAAGTCTATCAAAAAACAAAGATATTAGGAGAATGACAAAAAATAAATCAAACCAAAAGATGGACCAAATTTGTCACTGTAGTGAGCCATCTTAGTGGTGGGACAAAAACTTGATGGAGAGATAATTATTTATATATCAAAATAATTATTTATTCTAGAGCAAAACTTGAACTCAATTTCATTTGATCAAAGTCATATCATCAAAGAAAAATGAAAATCTATTAAAATAGATGGACTTAAATAGCTCTGAATATTCACACGCTTTATCTTGCAGGTAAGAAGAAACAATAAAAGCAGGTGACGTTCTTTTCTCCAGTTGTAAATGGATGGAGACATCAATACCAGAAACATGGACATTTTATTTTCAATTTGAATACTTATATTCATGAAATTTAATGAATAAAATATCTTCATTAATTTTATTATTAGGATGATGATGTTCAGTTAATTTTTTTAGATGAGTTTAGATTGATTTTATTTTATTTTTAACTTTTGAATAGTAAAGACATATAAAATACTTATACTTTATATCTTCTTTTATTCAAGTACTCTAATTGATTTTTTTATTATTTAAGTACTTGATAAACTAGTGTCTAACCATAAAGTTTTTTACATTGATTTCTCGAATAAATGTAAGGTTTATATAAAGTAACTATGGAGTAATAAGAATATTAACAATAAAATTTATTTATAAGTAAATCATAGATTTAATTTCTCTAAATTTTAAATTTGGTGTGAATAAATTCAAAGAATTTCCAAGATAAATAGTACAATAGTAGCCTTTCAAAAAATTGAGAATCTCCCACTCTTCCTCCTCAAGGAATTAATTAGTGGGTAGTTAAAACTATAGTTTGTTCTATTTTCTTCAATTTATCTATAGTTTACCTATATTATTGTCACAAATTAGGTATAATTAAAATTAGTGATATTTCTCGAACGTTGTTATAAGAAAATTTTGGAAATTTTTATTCAATTATAAGATAATAGAAATAAATATTAACAAGAAGAAACAATAAATAAAATTATAGAAGTAAAACATGTTTTTTGAATTATGTAATTTTTTTTTGTTCTCAAAACAAAAGGAGTTTTTATTAGCATTATAGTTTATTGAATAAAAAGTATAATGCCATCAACATCTGAATGCCATCAACATCTGAATTAATAGCCCCATCTTAATAATTTAAACTAAAAAAAAACATATATTTTCAAGCAACCATCAGGCAGCCATCCTTCCAAAAACACTATCGTTACTAATGCCATTAACATCTGAATTAATAGCCCCATCTTAATATAAATGCTGATCAATTATTATCATTATCAAAAATATTAAGTGATGTTAGTGCGTATCTATATTATTTATTGTAATTGTATAATTATGAATTTGTTCTTACCATGAAAAAAAGAATTAAACTTTAAGTGTATATATTCATATATTACTATTCATTATAATTGTATAATTATAAATCTATCCTTAAAAAACAACAACGAATTAAGCTTTGAGAGTAAAATTATTTTTTTTATCATGAATAAAAAATTGCATAGTTTTTTGAGGTTTGATTATATTGAGTTAACCCTTTATAGTTTTTTTTTTAATTTCACCCTCTATTATTTTTTAATCTATAAATAATCTATAAAATAATATTTTGGAAAGTTTTCAAGTTTTGAGATTAAATTCATAGCTCTTTTCTCTTTAAATACAAGAAATATACCAATCAATATTAAAATAACTTATTAATATTTTCTTTCAAGTTTATTAAAATAATAAGGAACAAATCTTACAAATTAAAAAGTTGAAAGAAAATGAAATTGAAAAAAAATAATATAATTTCATAAATTATCTCAAATAAAATAAATAACAATCAAAATAACTTGTAAGCTCAAAAGTCATAAAAAATACAAATTCAAAGGAACTTTAAGAAATTCAAATGAAGTTGATGATGATGAATGAACATAATAATAAAAGGAGAATAAGAAAATATTTAGATATTTATATACAATGTATGATTGTATAATAATTTCATGTGATAATAACATGAAGGGTTTTTTTTCAATCAAATAAAAAAAACTATTTATCTATCAAAATAATTATTATGAATTTAATATTTGCAATATGTATTTTGAAATATACCACATGAAATGTTTAAATATTTGCAACATGTATTTTGAATTTAATATTAATAATTATATCTTCCTAACACAAGTTTCCATCTCTCAATCCATCAAAATTCATAATACATAGCAATTATAATAAAGCATTTAATTGCATTTCCAATAATTAATCGGTGGTTACATTTTTTTAATGATAATTGAAGAATATATTAAAATAGTTATTTAAAGAATGATAAAAACAAAAGAAGGAGAATTAAGCTAGTTGAAATTAAAGCGTATTAACAATTGATAGCATTAATGGTCTCACGGACCCATCTTACACTGCAAAATAGCTGGCTAGCGTTAACCTTTCATTCAATGTTTTTCCACAAAAGACTTTGACTTTGGGGTCAACTTTTCAGTTCATTACTTTTATGGAATTCAATTTTATTTTACTATGTGATTTTGTAATACTTAAAATCTTGAATTGACAAGGTCTTGCGTCTATCTACTAGACCTGTCCAGGTTTTTTTTTTTTTTTTTATCAATGGTGATGGCAATGTGAAAGAGTGAATATCGAATTATGGAGTTCTTGGGAAATATAAACATGAATTATATTAAAATCATATCCGTTACTACTGTTCAATTGTGATTCATTCAATGTTATTAAAATCCAATTCAATATAAAAATATTTTTGATATCAGTATCAATAAATAAATAAAAATTAAATAAAAAATTTAAATTTATTTTTATTTTTATTTTTATTTGGAACACAGTATCAACCGGGGCATATCCAGGAAAAGTCTATAAAAAAAAGATATTCAGAGAATGACAGAAAATAAATCAAACCAAAACCATTGAATTAGAAACCAAAAGATGGATCAAATTTGTGAGCTATCTTAGTGGTGGGGCAAAAACTTGATGGAGAGATAATTATTTATTCATCAAAACAATTATTTATTCTGGAGGAAAACTCAAACTCAATTTCATTTGATCAAAGTCACACCATCAAAGAAAACAAGAAAAAAGTATTTAATTGATATAATATAAAAAAATTGGTATACTTATATAAGAAAAATAAAAATATACTAAAATGGATGGCACTCAAACAGCTCTGAATATTGGTATTCCTTATTTTCCAAGCAAGAAAAGACAATAAAAGAAAATGATGTTTGTTTTCTCCGGCTGTAAATAGATGGAGATATCAATACCAAAATAAACATAAATTAGTTAGAATAATTATAACTAAGTTTTAATATTTACTTTTAATATATATAAAATGAAAGATATTAAGAGTTGGTTAATGTTGTTAAGCTATATATGTTTAAATATTTGCAATATGTACATATTTTGATTTTAATATTAGTAATTATAAAGTTTATTTAGTTAATAAAAATTGCTCCATTTTTGTTCTCTCATCTGTCTTTCATTATTGTTCTTTCTTCTTTTTCTGAACTATCTTGTCTTTTTTTTCTTCTGTCTCTCATCTCTCAATCCTTCAAGATTCAAAATGCATAGCAATTTACATTAGGAGTATTGATAAAAAAAATAAATATAACCAGAAAAAAATACAAAAAAGAAAAATATATTGGAGAAAGAGAGTATCTAATGCTAGTAAAGCATTTAAATTTCCATTGAAAGATGCGTGATATATTAATCTAAGGTCCATTTTCCATTAACTAATCGGCGGTTGCATTCTAACTCTTGGGATTTATTTTTTATGCTTAAACATTTAATTCTTTTTTATACACTAAATTGAAATTAAAGCATATTACCCCTTCTCAAGCTTATGGGGCAATGGTCTCATGGACCCGTCTCGTAGAAAAAACAAAAAACGCTTGATAGAAATGGTCTCATGGACCATCCCACTGGCCTCTATCGTGGAAAAAATACAGATGATGATTATCTTAAAGACCATCCCACTAACCCACATCGTGGAAAAAATACAGATAGCAATGGTCTCACAAACCCATCTAACACTGCATTCATCTTTTACTTGTTGATTGTCAAAAACTATTGATAAATACTTTAGAAATAATAATAAAAAAAGACTTGTTGACATGACAATGACAATGACAAGAAGTATTTTAGAAATATTATCATTTGTGATTTATTTTATCAATGATATTGTTTGATTTTACCATCGTCTTCAAAATTAAGGCATGATTTTCCACATGTTATTTCCATAAAGAAAGTAGCAAGTCTTATATATCCATCATTGTCATGCAAAGTGAGCTTCCTAGCGTTAACCTTTTATTCATATTTTTCCTTAGAAAAAAAGTGACATTGGGTTACTTTATAAGAAGAATACAAGTTTTCGGTTAATTGCTTTTATGCAATTCAATTTTTTTTTCTACGATGTTATTTGTTTTAATCAGTATTATTAAATTAGATTCAATATTGATAAGTTAATCTGGAACCTAACTTGATTTAGGTTTTAAAAAACTCAAGTGAGAGTTGACTTCATCAAACTAATATTATACTTGTGTCTATTATATTTATAAAACCTATTCAAGTCATAGATTAAGTGATTCAATTTAAAATAATATTATTTTAAGATATATTTTTTAAAAAAATTATAACAAAGTCATTTTAAAAAATATTTGAAAAGTCAAATTTAGTTTCACTTGGATTTTAACTAGACCATGTGTTGACCTAATAGATTAATATAGTTTAATCAAGTAAACTCCTATCTAGTTTAATAAAACCTAGTTTGAGAGTAAAATACTAAATTCTTCAGAAAATCAAGTTGACCTGTTAAGCTGACCCGTTAAGCTATACTGGATTTAATAACACCTCTCCCGGCTCTTAATCCATTGAACACAAATGAAAAAAAAGCTTTACGTACAGATGTTTGGGTTTGTTTAGAGATTCGTGATAGCAAATAGGCTCAAAAGGTTGGATAAGTTATTGCTTCCTCCCCCTGTCCTCTGCTTTTATTTTATGCTAGCTGGCCTCTAATTTTGGCTCTACCACCTTTCTATAATAATACTCGACTATTATAAAAAAGAAGAAGCAGAAGCAAAAATAACTTAGCGCGGTTGTGTATAGATAGTTTCCTTAAATGAAGCGTGTACATGTCTGATGAGCAGAAAGACAAAAAATGGTAAATGAGGACAGCATTGCATCACCACCATGGCAAACTCGGCATGACCGAGGAGTGCAGCAATGTGCAAAGGAGTGTTTGATGTGCTAAGGATATAGAGCCAAGTAATTGTTTCTGATGGAATTGATGAGAATGTTTTTCGTTGCTTGTCATTCATTTGAAAGCTGATATAAATACATGACAGTGGAGAGTCTAGGTGGCGCATAATAGATTTATTTACATATTCTAATACACCCCCGTAGTCGAAACTGGAGGTGATCGAATGTTGAGACTATTTCTAAAATCATCAAATAGTTGCAGCGGAAGTCCCTTAGTGAAGATGTCAGCAATCTGATAACGTGAAGGGACGTGGAGAACTCGAACTTGACCACGAGCGACTTTCTCTCTTACAAAATGTATATCCATCTCAATATGCTTAGTGCGTTGATGTTGAACAGGGTTACCGGACAAATACACCGCACTGACATTATCACAATATACTAAAGTGGCTTTCGGAATAGGACAATGTAGCTCCAAGAGTAAGTTTCGAATCCAACAAGATTCAGACACTACATTAGCTACCCCACGATACTCAGCCTCAGCGCTAGACCTGGACAAGGTCGGCTGTCTTTTTGCAGACCAAGAGATTAAGTTGTCCCCAAGATAGACACAATAACCTGAAGTCGACCGTCTAGTGTCTGGACAGCCACCCCAGTCGGCGTCGGTGTAGGAAATGAGTTTATGAACTGAAGATAGATAAAGGTGGAGACCGAATTCGATAGTGCCCTTAATGTAGCGAATGATACGCTTCAAAGCAGACATGTGTTGAGTTCTGGGGTCATGCATAAACAAACAAATTTGCTGAACAGCATAAGAAATATCCGGTCTTGTAAATGTCAGGTACTGTAAGGCGCCAGCAAGACTACGATATTCAGTTGGATCATGATAAGGATTTCCTGAAGAGATACTGAGTTTGGCTTTCGTGTCCACCGGTGTAGGAGATGGGTTAGAAGAAGACATACCGGCCCGCTCAATGATTTCCTTGGCATATTTCTTTTGGGAAAGAAAGAGACCTCCTGAATGTCTGGTAACAGAGATGCCCAAAAAATAACTTAGGGGACCCAAATCTTTCATAGCAAACTCAGAATCAAGCTTAGACATGATGGATTGGCGAAGAGCAGCTGAAGATGCAGTAAGAATAATGTCATCCACGTAAAGAAGAATATATGCCATATCGTTGCCCTGACGATAAATGAATAAAGAATGATCTGAAAAACTGTGAGAGAAACCCAATATAGTCACATAATCCGTAAAACGTTGGTACCAAGCACGAGGGGCTTGCTTAAGCCCATAAAGGGACTTCTTAAGCAAGCAAACATAATCTGGGTGTTCTGAACTTCGGAAGCCAGGAGGTTGATGCATATAAACTGTTTCCTCGAGATTCCCATGCAAAAAAGCATTCTTTACATCCAATTGATGAAGACACCAGGATTTAGATAAAGCAATACTGAGTACCGTTCGAATAGTGGCCGGTTTGACCACCGGACTAAAGGTCTCACCACAATCAATACCCGTTTGCTGACCTGCACCATCACCAACAAGACGGGCTTTATACCGCTCAAAGGAACCATCAGATTTCTTCTTATGCCTGAAAATCCACAAACTTCGAATGATATTAGCATTAACTGGACGGGGTGCCAAGTCCCACGTCTTATTTTCAATAAGAGCATCATATTCGTCTTTCATGGCCATTTTCCAATTATGATCATGGAATGCATTAAGGGGATTTGTGGGCAATGGAGAAATGGAGTTATCAGATGAGGTATGAAGGTTAAGTAATTTGCGGGGCTTAAAAATACCATGTTGGGATCGTGTTGTCATTTGTGGAGAGTGAGGTGGACGGTCAAGTGGAATGGCTTGGGTTGTGTCCATTGGAGGAGGTGGACTGTGTGAATTTAGTTGATCGGTGGGAGAAGGAGATATGGGCCGTGGTGAGGAGTTGGATGGGCTGGGCAGCGTCCGGTTAGGGGAAGCGGATTGGTGCGGGGAGAGGTCCCTAACTGGAGAAGTAAGAATTGGGGTGATGAGTGGTGTTTGTTGGGCCTGTAGAGGAGGTGTAGGTTGGGCTGGTGGATCAACGAGTGGGGTGGGATAGACTTGGGCTTCAAATGGATTTGGTTGATTAGTTGAGTGAAAGAGAGGTGTAATTCCTGCATCCAAAAAATCATAAGTAGGAGATGGAGGAGCATGTAATTTAGAAAAGAGGAATGTATGTTCATCAAAAGTCACATGCCGTGAAATAAGTATTTTACGACTCGATAACTCATAACACTTATAACCTCTATGATTAGATGGATACCCTAAAAAAACACATGGTGTTGACCGAGCTTGCAATTTATTTCTAGAGGTAGATGGAAGAAGAGGATAGCATAAACACCCAAAAACTCGAAGGTGAGAGTAGGACGGGTCTTTTTGATAGAGAATTTTTGTGGGTGGTTGGAAAGCAAGCTTTTTGTTGGGGAGTATGTTAAGAAGATAGGTGGCCATTTGAAGTGCATGATGCCAAAAGGAGGATGGGAGAGAGGCATGAGCGAGGAGAGTGCGGATGATATTATTGATGGTACGAATTTTTCTCTCGGCTTTTCCATTTTGAGGAGATGTATGAGGGCAAGAGAATCGAAAGGTCATTCCATTTAATTGGCAAAATTTGTGAAATGGTCCATTATCATACTCCCCGCCATTGTCACATTGGAAACATTTGATTTCCCTTTCAAATTGTGCCTTAACATGAGTACGAAATGATAGAAAAATGGAGTGCACTTGAGATTTAGTGGCAATTGGAGAGGTCCATAGAAAATTCGTGAAATCATCAAGAAACAAAACATAATAGCGATGACCACCCGAGCTAAGAGTAGGGGATGACCAAATATCACTATGCACAATATCAAAAGGCAAAGAGGTATATGAGAGAGAGTCATAAAAAGGTAATTTAACTTGCTTCCCAAGAGGACATGAATGACAAACAAAATTATCTTGGAATTCATTGCAAACAATTAAATTGTTTTTACGAAGAGAGCTTAAAACAGGAGCTCCTGGGTGTCCTAAACGACTATGCCATAATTCAGGAGACAAAACGGTAAAAGTTGATGGTGGTGAGATTCCAATGGGTGGTGTTGTGGTAACTGGATATAGGTCACCTGTGCTGTTACATCTCAGTAAAGGCATCCCCGTTTGAAAATCCTTCACAGAAAAACCGAAAGGATCAAATTCAACAGAAGCATCATTATCAATGGTAAATTTTCTCACAAAGACAAGATTTTTAATCAATTTTGGGGCATGCAAGACATTATTCAAAGAGAAAGAGGGGTTGGGGTTAGGTAGTAATGCATTTCCACAACCAATAATTGGAATAGTATGACCACTACCAACAGTAATATTACGATTGTTGCTCATATTGAAATAAGACGTAAGATTACCTCCGTTTGCGGTCATATGAGATGTGGCTCCGGTGTCCATGTACCATTGATTGGCAGGAGGAGTAATTGAGAGTGTATGCATAGCTGCTTGAATGTCGGTTGGAGCATAAGATGATGGGGCCTGCTGTGTAGAGGCTGCCATGTGGGCCTGCTGTGGCCTTGGCCCGAGAAGGCCTGTCTGACGTTGAGAGCTAGGCTGGTGAGACAAGTGGTTTGCTGTTGGGTATGGGCATGAGGGTGTAGCCCAAGGTTGCCACGGCCCAGCCCAAGGAGGAAAAGACCATTGCTGCTGCTGTGAGGACATTGGCTGCCAGGGTGTAGTGTACTGTTGCTGGTGCAACTGGCCTCCACGGCCACCACCCCTTCCTCTGCCTTTGCTACTACGGGCACCACTGCCACCTCCTCTGCTATTACGGGTGGAGGAGCTTCGGTTGGAAGTGTGATTGGAGCGGTGGTGGAATGGATTTCCAGCCGTATGGCCACTGGAATGGGCGACTGGAGAGACAAAGAAGGCAGAGTTGGAAGAGGTCTGGGCAGCCTTTTTCATCCTTGCGGTCTCCTCCAAAACCAGCATAGATCGTGCTTTGTAAAAGGGAGGAAGAGAATCACCATGACGCATCTGGGAACCAACACTAGCATAGGCATCAGTTAAACCCGAAACAAGTTGAAGAACCAACCTTTCATTTGTTACGGGAGATCCAACATTTGACAGCTGATCCGAGAGGGACTTAAGATGTTGACAGTAGGATGAGGCATCTGCAAAATGCTCCATTTGAACTTTTGAAAATTCTTGTTCTAGATAAAGAGCCCTAGAGTTTTTATTGTCCGAGAAAATGTCCCTCAATCTGTTCCATGCAAGTGCAGCGGTGGAGTCACGTTCAAGGATGGTGTTGAGAAGATCTTCAGAGATAGTGCCGTAAATCCATTGTAGAACAATGGCATCAACACGGGACCAGAGGTCAGGGTCCGTGTCTTGAAGAGATGTGTCCTGCTTCATCTCTGCTGCTGAGGGAGGAATGATATGATCAAGAACTTGATAAGCCCTAGCATGGATTTTAAATAGCTCCGACCACGTAATGTATTGACCCTTTTCAATGTCTAAGGTGACTTTGATGAAGGTGTTGATGTTGGATACTGCAAGAGCAGGATGAGAGGGATGAGGTCTGGGAGGTTGTCTAGGAGGAGGAGGAGAAGGGGGGGAGTTTGCTGGGTCGGATGTGTGCTCTGTCATGGTGTTTGTGGGGAGGCAGTTTTGAGGCAGCCTAGATGCTGGGACCGAAGGAGAAGAAGAGGGAAAGCTGCGGGGGAGAAGGGAGCTCAGCTCTTAGCTGGCCAGAAGAAGGGGGAAGGAGATAGAAATGACGAAGGCTGGGTCTGTCAGCTGGTGGCTGGTCTTGCATGGAAACGGTTCATTGTGAGCTGGCGGCTGGAAAAAGGAGCAGCTGAGAGGGAGGGAAGGAAGGCTGCACTGGTTCGATGTCAAAGAGTGGGGGAACAGCAGAGAGGATGGGGGAATCGGTTAGCAGCTCTTTTGAGCCAAGGGAGAAGGAAGGGAAAGGGAAAGGTGGAACTAGCTGGGTCTGAAAAATGAAGGCCACCGGGGAGGTGTGTGTAGAGAAGATTTATTTACAGAGAACAAAGTTCCTTGGCGGCGGCTTGGTGTGAAGGAGATGGATTTAGGGTTGCTCTGATACCATGATGGAATTGATGAGAATGTTTTTCGTTGCTTGTCATTCATTTGAAAGCTGATATAAATACATGACAGTGGAGAGTCTAGGTGGCGCATAATAGATTTATTTACATATTCTAATAGTTTCTTCTTTGAGACTAAGAGTCAGTGTGTAGCAGAATGAGCCTTCCTTCTCTCCTTCTGGTCCATCGTCTTGGAGAGCCTATGTTCTTGCCTTGATCAAGACTCTTATCTTAGTTATTCAACAAATATGAAGAAATTCTCCAAAATCATTTCTTGACATAACATCTCACCCACCCCTCAGCCCTTGTCAAATCCTCCGTCCCCTTATGCCCTTGCACAGACTTGTCCCCAGGTTCAATTCTAAAACTCGGGGCATCTTTTATATGGAATATGCAATTTCCAAAAGGTCTGAGGAATCGAACAAAGAGGGCAATGATTGGGCATCAGTCTTGAAACCACAATGATCCGATAGACGAGAGCCGCTAGTGGAGAAGGATTCATGCATCTCTGTTTTTGTGTATTTCTCATGCTCTTTTTCACTGTACAACAGAACTTTTGCCTCTTCATTTTTTCCTTTTAGACGCTTTTCAATCAATGGAAAGAGGAAACACCACAGAAAGGTGTAAACTGACAAGAAATTCAATGCTCACACTTTGAATTTTAATTTGCATATTTCAGGTCGTTGATAGCTATACATTAAAATTACAGAGTAAAATCTCATTTATCAAGATTGTCTTGTTCGTCATTGATGATGATTAGTGATTCGGAATGGATTTTGGAAATTGGAACAAAGTGTTGGTGTAATTTGCTCCCGCTTTGGGATCTTGATTTTCTTTTCTTTGAGTTATGTTATGAATTCAAGTTACACAGGATTTAAGAATTCTTCAAGACTATACTACTTTCTGTTATAGTAAAATTTTCCTCTTAGCCTTTTGACAAAAATTCAATGTATTTTTTTTTTGTTGTTGTTAGGTTGTCAATATCTATATATACAATATTTAATAATTTTGTAATAAAATAGTTAACAATGACATGAATTGGGTAAGCAATGTCTCCTTTCTTTTCCATAACAAATTCTACTTGGGGATTAAGATGAAACAAGAAGAGGATAAAATTTTTATAAGCCAAGATAAGTTAGGAAAAGAGATTTTCAAGAAGTTCAAGATGGAGGATTATATAAAAATAAATACTCCAGTGTTGGGGATTCCGGCTCCCCTATGCGCGGACCGGTGGTGTACTGATAGTTGCTCATAGGAGGCTAAGTACACTGGGACACAATATTTAACATGGTTCGGCAAAACTGCCTACATTCACGGGAGAGTTCCATATTATTAGAGATAGAGAAAGGATTACAACACAATACATGGAGGAGGAGGATCACTTCACTCAAACTCAACTCTAAGCTCTCTTACTGCACTTGCAGATGCTGCAATGGCTTCCCCTCTTTCTCTCTTCTTCTCTTCACATTCTCACCACCCTCTTCTCTTTGCTCTCTCTCTCGGTGCCTTTTTATAGGCAACAATGGTGCCACAACTCCAGCTCTTATTCAACAAAGGTGGCTGCACATGGGTTGCACCATTTTGTCAATGGTTGGTGCAACTACCATTGACAATGTCAACCCTCTCTTCTTAGGGTAGGTTGCAGAAGTCATTGCCCATTAATGGCAAATCCCAACAATCACCCCCTTTGACATTTATATGGGCAATTGTCCTCTTGCTTCTTCAGCACAAACTTGCATCTTGCAACTCTTCCAAGCTGACCATTCTAATAGCATCTGTGGCCAAGTTTACAGCTACTCGCCAAACCTTTCAATCACCAGAGTTACCAAAGCACACCTTTTCTCACACAAAAGGATCACTACAACCAGATGGTTTGCCACATCACATCTGAAGAGTGTTAACGCTTGTCTCTGGGACATAACATTCCCCTTCGAGCGTATCAACCATGCTCGGTCCGGAATGATTCATCAAGCCTCACACCAAGGCTTACAACACCCCCTTAAACAGAAATTTCTATTTCCAAGTGTGACAGTCATTTTCTGATTATCTCAATATGATCACGAGCTCACCACTCTTCCAAGAGTCTACTCATCCCGGAGTTGCGTTTGCGCTCTGTTCCTCCCTAGAAACCACGCCTTACTTCTCCGTGAGTCTCCCGCTCTTAGTCTCAAGAGTCCAGGTAGCTTTCCACCTTTACTTATGGGGACAGCCCATTAAAGGTTGATCCATATATGTCTTGATACTTATCATAGCCACTTCATTGGCTATCCATACACATGTCCACTTATATCGAACCATCATATTGGCTCTGGGGCGTTCTGAATTGGGCTCATATCGTGGCCCATACACCTTCTCTAAGGTGTCTTCGCCCGTTGTCATTGGACAGTCTGATCTGGGGCTCCTATTATGGCCCTCACACCTTATCTAAGGTGTCTTCGCCTTTCATTGGCGATCGCATCCTCCTTCAGCAGGGATGCATCAAAGTGGCTCTAAAATTCTCTACCACCATGTGGACTATGGGAGATCACTGCCACTGATTACATAGAAAGAGAAACTTGCGGTATACTCCTCGCAATTCTCCACCTCGATTTCTATGTTTGGAGCTTCTATGCCTTTCTGCTTGACAGCTCCACCAACACCAACACTCTTTGGTGTCTTCGCCTTTCATCATAGGCGGTTGCCTTGTATCACAGGCATTTGCACCCCCTCAATTAGGTGCTTCTACAACAGCTCTCTTTCCATCCTTACATGCATTGGAAAAGTCTTCGCATGTTGTCTTCATTAATAGCATAAGAGACTTTCTGTTGTACACAACTTTTACATAGTCTCTGCTCTGAGCTTCATCTGGAAAAACTTCTTCTCCTTGCACTTGTTGTCTCATTACTGTACCTCGTTGAATCACGGGTACTCCTGCACAATCTCCGTATGCCCTCGTACAATTTATGTTCTCCAAATTTCTCCATATTCCTTGCTTATGTTTGACAGCAGCCCATCCTGTCATAACACCTGTCCAAGTCAAAATAGGCT
This sequence comes from Populus trichocarpa, assembly GCF_000002775.5. Taxonomy (NCBI): domain Eukaryota; kingdom Viridiplantae; phylum Streptophyta; class Magnoliopsida; order Malpighiales; family Salicaceae; genus Populus; species Populus trichocarpa. The sequence continues at coordinate 5,971,343 of NC_037285.2, forward strand.
GCCAATCTTTATCCCCTTGCTGTATTTCTCTTCCATTATCAGGGTCTTCATCAATTCTCCCCTCGAGAAATCACAGTCACCGAATCTAACTTCTTTGGAGAAATCATCACTCCATCAGATCCTTGAACATACGGAACCCAACTGTTCCCTTGTGCCGTCATCCTGCTAGTCTTCAACCGTTTTTCATCTCCATCGACCACCACGATGACCTTTAGATGCCTCCTAATCGGGCAATCTCTTTTGTTAATTCACCACCACCACTTTTAGTCTCAAATCTCAACGATCGAACTGTACCATTGCATCCGGAATGATCAAATTAGCTGGAAACAAGTCTGAAATCGTCCAAATCGCATTTCAGACGGCTAAGCTTTGATCAAAACAATTCTGGCCTGATGAGCGGCCCACATTCAATCTTAGATCCGGTTGCACGTAGACTCCTCTGCACAGAATCTTGTCCCTCGGCTCGCGGCTCGGATCGGCTCAACTCAGCTCGCAGCTGATGATGTGGCAGGTGGGTCCCACTTTGTTGGCGTGTCAGCTTACTGTGCGCTGACATGGCGCTGACGTCATGATTACATCATGCTGACGTCATTCTGGGCATGCCTGCTTTGCATGATGACGTCATAATTATGTCATGCTGACGTCATCCTTGTCCAGGTCAGTCACATGGGTCGGGTCAACTGGTATTCGGGTCGGGTCAGCCCATCGAGGCGAAGAAGACGCGTGTGACGCGTGGCGCGCGTCTGTGAGCGTGGCCAGCAACCTCGCCGGAGCGTGACGGCGCGTGAGGACGTTTCTGACGTCTGATTTTGACACCGTTTTCACCAGTTGGTTCGTCTCTTCCTCCTCTACATAGTGGTATGGTCAAAACACAATTTTGACAACTTTTATTTTTGAGCAAAAATCAAACACCACTTTAAACCAGGGGCGGAGCCAGTAATTTTTCCTGTCCTGAGCTATGATATAAATGCACATAAATTATTTTTTAAGATCAATCATTAACTCGGATATATAAATTTTTCAAGTTAACAATATAGTTTCAATTCAAATACATAACACAAAATATATAAAAAATAAAATTTAAAGTACATAAAATTCAAAATAAAAATAAAAATAAATTACACTAACAAAGTTGCACCCTTTGATGTTTTGAAGAATAGAATTCATCTATGATCGAATCCGAATCAATATCTTCAACAAGCTCTCGTTCAATGTAAATCATCATAGAATCTGCTAAGAACTCCTTTTTCATTTTATTGCGAAGCACAGTTTTAACATGTTTCATAGCCGAAAATGCCCGCTCTATAGTGGTAGTGGAAACAAGCAAAGTCAAAACAAGACGAATCAACTTGTCAATCAAATGATAGTGCTGCGACTTATTTGTTTCAGCTAATTCTCGACATAATTCAGAAATGGTAGACATATTCTGAAAGCTCTCATGATGAATTATATCAATCTGATAATGCTCTAGCTGAGATCCTAAATAATACATCTCTTTTTCATTGAAATCTTCAGGATAAAATTTCTCGGCAAGCTTGTAAATAACATCAATTTTAAATGATTTAAAGTTGTTATTAGGTTCTAAAGTAGAGCTAAGTACGAGGAGTTCCACTGTCCCATCACTGAATCTAGAATTTAATTCTTCCAACTGAAAATCTATTGTTGAGTTAAATATATCATAATGATAATGCTGGTAAACTGTCACTGAACCTTGTTGTTGACATGAACGACCTGTAGTCTTTTTATATGAAGCATTCATATGTGGTATGTCAATCTCATATTTTGTACAAACAGATTGCACATTTGCAAAGAGAAGATCAAATTCGGCATCTCTCAAAGTTCAAAGCAATGCTTTAGTAGTTGATACAAGATTCATTGCATTTAAGATGTCAAGAGATTTTTGCTACAAAGCTCGACAAAGTAAATAAATAATCCTCATTATTTTATGCATCAAATATAAGATGAATATAAATTCAAAAGATTTCATCACAATCAAACAACCACCAGCTTCTTCACGTATAGAGTTAGAAGATCCTTCTTAAACCCTACTTTCAAGCACAATAATAGTTGCACCGTAATAGATGTAGGTTTGTTTAGGAGTATAATAGATGTTTTTTAAAGTTTTTTTTTAATATATTAAAATAATTTTTTTTGTTTTTAATTTTTTTTTGATAAATTACATAAAAATAATATAAAAATATTTAAAAAATTAATTTTAAAATAAAATTTTTAAAATTTAAAGAAAATCCTGAACTTTCCTACGATAGTACCGTAAACCTTTTAAAAGGGATTATAATAGAGTTTTGTCTTCTCCTTGTGCTTCCTCTGCGTCCCTTTTCTTACTTGGCTAATGATGATAATAAACCCTTGGAAACAAAACTTTAACAAAGAAGAAAAACCCCATTTGAAACTTGCTTCCTTTTTTTAATTTTTATTATTATCCTACCTGGGCTACAGCAAACCGGAGCCTTGTGAAAGGCTCCGCCCTTGCTTTAAACCATATGCTCTGATGCTAATTGTTGGGAATTCTAACCGGTGATGTACTGATAGTTGCTCATAGGAGGTTAAGCACACTGGAATATAATATTTAACGTGGTTCGGCAAAACCGCCTACATCTACGGGAGAGTTCCATATTATTAGAGATAGAGAAAGGATTACAACACAATACATGGAGGAGGAGGATCACTTCACTCAAACTCAACTCTAAGCTCTCTTGCTGCACTTGCAGCTGCTGCAATGGCAACCCCTCTTTCTCTCTTCTCTTCACATTCTCACCACCCTCTTCTCTTTGCTCTCTCTCTCTCGGTGCCTTTTTATAGGCAACAATGGTGCCACAGCTCCAGCTCTTCTTCAACAAAGATGGCTGCACATGGGTTGCACCATTTTGTCAATGGTTGGTGCAACTACCATTGACAATGGCAACCCTCTCTTCTTAGGATAGGTTGCACAAGTCATTGCCATTAATGGCAAATCCCGACATCTAGTTGAGTTGATTATGAAGGGAAGATGTCACGTCTGTATCCAGCATCTTTTAAGAAAGTAACATTGGTTAGCCAGCCCTCCATCACCATCGTCTTCGTCTTTAAGTAGCAGCTCCAGGTAAGGCTTTCTTTCTCTTTCCCCCGCTTTGCAGCTTCAATTCTTAATAATAATTGTAATAATAATAACAAACATGGATTGTGGATCATAAGGAACAGCTAAAAATTGAATACTCTGGTTATTATCACTCCCGAGCTTTATTTAAAAGCAAGCATACTACCTGCAAGTCTATCAGCAGCCTCCTCGGCTGGTAGTAGTAGCTTAACTCTCTCTAGATAGTGCATAGCTTTATTCTTCAACCCTGAGTCAGTGTCATAGAATATCATCATATTTCTGTAGAAGTAGACTCATAATGAAACACACATCGCAACTAGAATTTATCTGACACGGACGAGTGAAAGAGCATATTCTTTCTTTCCCTGGCAAATTAGAATGGCAACAAGAAGAATTGTAATCTGGATTGGTTCAAGATTAAGAGTCAAGGATGTTAATTACCTCAATGTCTAGGATTGAAAGCTTTCCAGAATCCACACACCAAGTCAAAGATCTAACAAACCATCTTCATTTGCATCCATACTTCCAATAGCTCTTTCCACTCAATAAACGAATTTCATACAAAACTTTAACTATAACAATCTGAAAATGGAAATATATAAAGTTAAGCATGAAAAATGTTTCCCAAGACTTCATTACAAGATAAAAAAAGTAATGGCAACTGAGAAAGCTCCACAAGAACAGGCAAGATGACAGAGTACCTGAAACACTAGATTTTGGTACTTCTTTCAGATTATGAAGAATGCAGGTACCTAGATTCAAATTGATTGATCCAGGTAGAAAACCAAGGTTTGGATTGAAAAATAAAGCACTAATAATGGAAAGTACTTTATTATGAATGAAATAAGTACATGTCAAAAACACCCATACATGATCCAAGGACAGAGGATCAAACGGAACAATCTACATATCCTCAATTGAACAACAAACAAAAAACAGACGGTTAAGATACGTCGACCAGAGAAAGAAACTTGCTGAAATAAGAAAAGAATTGGTGGATAGAGAAAGGAAGCGTGTCGTTTTTAAGTTTAATCCTTGCGTACAGTAACCCCCATTGCTTCAGGCTTTCTTCTTTTTCTTTCTGATTTTATGTTCTTAATTAAATTAATCTTACCTCCTTGAAAAACGAAAGCCTCCACGTTTGACAATACACGTTGATTGTGGCTTGTCCCACGAGGACTCTTCTGTTTTTTACTTTTTTAAAAAAATCCAAGGGGTATTCTTTCCTCTCATTAATGTTGAAACTCATATCCCTTGCTGCATATGCAAATTCTCCCTTAATTCCTCAAATACCCTCCTCCTTAATTCTCAAACAAAATCTTCATATAATCAAATTCAATAAAGTTCTCAATACTTTTAATTAGGTATGAAAAAGAAATATTACAGCTACTGGGAAAAAAAAAAAAAGGGAAACACACTAACAAAGTACTAATTGGAATTTAATAAATCTACAAGGACAAAAAAATAAAGTTTACCCAAGCAAAAAAAAAAAAAAAAACCTTTGGAATCCCGCGGGAACCAGGTTTATTGCCAGGACGGTCTCTAATTCATAATTAGCATACCTAAAACATTACATGCCACACTAATATATGTATATATATATAACTGCCTCATTCTATAATTCACACCAACTTACAATTTAACACACAACTCTCCCGTCTCTCTCTCTCTCTTATCTCTCCTCATTTCTCTCTCTCCTGGCTCTATTTACCAAACAAAGACTCCAATAATTTGTACAAAAGGACATATGTAGTTTTTCTGCTATTCGGTGGGTCGGATCAGGTCCGGCCTAAATTAAAATGGTTGAGCTGGATCCAGTCTAGTTAAAAAAAAACTAGAAAAATTTTCAAAAATCCTTTCAAAATTTATGGTGTTCTCGTGTATTTTTATACCATAAAGATACAAATTCAGTATTAAAATACTCAATTTTCATCGAAACATTGCAAAAAATTATAAAACAAAAAAATATCTTGTTTTCATACATACGGTCAAGTCTCTTAAAGATAAAAAAAATCATATCGTATTTTCATACAACAAAAATTCAAAAAATATATGTTTTAGCATGCATTTTGGCTTTAATAACAAGTTTATTAAAGCCATGAGAACTAGACTAATATTTCAAAAAACACCCAAAAAATATTTTTTTTTTTAGTATCTAGAATTATGAATTTATACGTAAAACGTATTCCCGATATTAAAAAGATAGTTCTTTTATATAGACATTAGAATGATTAGGCTTTTATCCAACAAGATAGGGATCTCCTTACGAAGGAGGACTTTTCTTAAACTTTAAACAGAGCAACGATTAGAAAACACGACAGAACCTTAGTTTTTTTTATCAGACAATTAAATAATGCAACCTACCTTAGGTATGACATATTTGAGGTGCTAATACCTTCCCTTTACGCAACCAGTCTCCATGCCCGATCTCTGAGATCAGTTAGGGTTCCTAGTGACCAAAATATTAGGTGGTGACTCTCATTCCCTCCTTCCATTGATAAAAAATAAGAATTCCTCGTCTCCTTATATTTGCCAGATACATTACGAGAGTAGACAATCACCGTGACGCCGCACACGTGCAACAACTGTTATCGAAGCGATTATATCTCAAGTCAAGGTGCTCCAAATTGCTCAATCTCAGTAGTTCATAACTACCTATATAAAAAAATAAATAAATTAAGACTAAGACTTCATGTAAAGAATGAAAAAAGATATTATTGAAATAATTTAATTATTATTGATGAAGAGGCATGTAATTGCTACGGTGACTTCATGTAAAGAGGTTGGGTTGGTGAAAGAGTGAAAATAAAAGAAGTAATTGTTACGGTCTGGTTTTGTATGATTATATTAATAAAGTAAGGAATTAAAAGAAAAACAACAAATCAACTTTCGTTGTTTTAATAATCAAAATATGTTTTCTATTTTCTTCTGTTAAACAACACCTTATATGATTAATTTCAAAAAACTAATCGCATTTCAACTTCTAAATATTTTGTAATACGAGAGCAAACCTTTGTTCTTAACCCAACCAGCTATACGATTATCTGACAAGTAAAGAGCGTTGAGTTCTTGGAAAGGAAGAAACAATGAGGCATTTAAGTACCAATCTCCCAGTTCCTGATTCCTTGTGCTGTCAAGAACGAGTGCGGTGACTCGACCTGTACTGCTGCTGCAGATAATACTTTCCCAATCACAACAGTGAGCGTGGCCTTTTATCCAGGAGGGAAGGGATGTGCCATTGGGATAGTGAAGAGCATCTTTGAGCTGCAAGAGAGCGATTCTCTCTTCCCCCAAGCAACAAAGAGGCAGCCGTCCTTGCAAGGAAGCCATCATCACTAAAACCATCAACATCTGAAGGAACAGCCCCATCTTAATCAAATATAAATGCTGATCAATTGTTACAACATAACAATCTCTTGCAAAGGGCAGCGAGGAGGTTCAGGCTTTTATAGAGGACTTGCCAAGCTAACGGACCCATCCCATAGAAAAACACTGCATGATGGCAACGGTCTAAAGGACCCGTCCGTAGAAAAATAGCATTTTTAAAAAATATTTTACACCACAATATCAAAAACATACTTAAAAGTCACATTATATATAATTAAATAATCTCTTTACACTTTTGATCTGGATATCTTTTAAGAAGAAATGGATGATGGCAATGGTCTAAGAGACCCAACTCATGCAAAAATGCATGATGGCACCATCCAACGGACCCATCTTGAAGAAAAGTGGATGATGGCAATGGTCTAACGGACCCAACTCATGGAAAAAAAAATGCATGATGGCAACTCAATTGTTTCTAGAGATGGAGCTATCAAATTCGGGAAACTATGTTATCTCATCTAAGATATGTGCAAATATGAGAAGGTGGGATGATTCTGCAAAGATGAGGGTGTTGATGAGGCAGTGTGGTGTCTCTAAAACCCTATTGATTACTTGTTTGAATGTGTGTTGTTGTTGATGAATGAGAATTGAAGGTGGTAGAATTTGAGGATTTTTATTATTCTTTCTCATTTTATGAACGCAACTGTAATATCTTACATAAAATTTGAAACAACACTGATATTTATACATGTTCTCTGTTATTTTTACTTGCTTAAATGGAAGGAGTATGGAAATTTGAAATTACAATGATTGTTACAAACCAAACTTTTAAAATGGAATTGAGACTAAAAATTTACCAAAATTTGACCAAATCTCTTTTTTGATGAATAACTTCGACCAAATCCTTGCTAGATAAGTATAACCTTATCAATTAAAAAGGACAAAGCCAGGTATAGTTGACTGATCAAAGCCCAAAAGTTGAAGAACTTGAGGGGCAATTTTCAGCAGAACCTAGTGAAAAAACTTAATTTCAGAATTAAATCGGTCCGGTGCTCGTGGAATATGCATAGAAACTACTAGTCCTAAGCCTTAATCCTTAAGCATACAGTCTGCCAAACCTAATCTTGGAGCAACCAGTGAAGAAACTTAATGAAAATCAATACAACATTGCTTGAGCATGCATTTGCAATGGTTGATAAATTAGATAAACTCATTTAAATCTTAAAACTACAATACAGAACGATGCACCTAGGCTTAGTACCATCAAGATAACAACTTGGATAAAATGGAAATAATAGCAATTGTTGATGCTTACCTCAATAAAGTGAAACAATATGAAAGCCTTTAGTCTCATGCTGAGAAGGAAGATGATGCAACAGAATCCAAGGCTGACAGCGTAATAAACGTGGAAGATGATAAAACAGAGTCCAGTACTGGTGGAACTCTTAAGGTTGCAGGTGTGAAAAGAGTTGTAGCTGGAAAGTGTAATGGACAAGCAATGAATAAGGAACTGATTGATTGCTTGATAGACAGTGGGGACATGGATGAACGTGAGGTGGAATCACCAGGTTCACTGGATTCTAGAATCGGATAAGGGAATCTTCGTTATATCATAACTTACAGTTCTGCTGCAACTGCAGAATGTATTGTTGAAGATGAGGTGCAGAGGATGTTGTTTGCTGGGCAGGCTTTGGGTTTTGGGAATGTTGAAGACTATCCCCTTGGAAGCTTGTGATAAACTGCATTTGTACTTGCCCAAGGGAGAGTTTGTCTTCCTAAAACTATATTGTCCTCTCTTCCTTTATATTACATGTCAGTCTTTTTAATGCCCAAGGGAGTTGCTGAAGTTATTAATCCAATCCAACAACGGTTATCTATGGGCTGGGCCTCTAGTGATAGAAAAATTTAGAAGGTAGCTCGGCAGGTAGTTAGAGGAAAAAGTAGAGGGGGTCTGGGCGTTGGTTGACTACAAGGCAAGAATAGCACAATGCCTTTTAAATGGCTTTGGAGACTAGAAGAACATAATCCAGGAGAACGGCAAGAACTTATTAGCAAAAAGTATCCGGCTACTTGTGTCAATGGCCTTCCATCTCTTAAGGTTCCTCATTTGGAAACATGGAATGCTATATACTCAATAATAAACGTAGATATAGAAACAACATCGACTTTAAAGAATGGATGCTAGTTCCAGATTGGCAATGGGAGAAGCATTAATTTTTGACAGATAAGTGACTACAACATAGGCTGTTAAGAGACTTTTTTCCACGACTATACTCGTCTCTTGTACCATCTTCTAGGTTGGCTGATATAGGGGAATATGATATGGATCGATGACTACGGCAGTTTAACTGGAAGAGGCGGCTAAGGCCATCAGAAGAAGTTCAATTACAACAACTTATTCAAATGTTAGATGGGGTTAAACAAAGAGGATAAGAAAATGTGAGAATGTGACAGACAAGGGGCCTGCACAGTCAAGACTTGCAGTAATATAATTGCCAGAATAGTATTTCCAGGAACATTCTCATTCACACCACTTTTGTGGAAAGGTTGAAATATTCTTATGGCTACTTCTCCAAGACAGAGTGAGTACAAGGGGTTTTTTAGCATGCCAAGATTTAATGACTCGTAGCCAAGCAGTATGTCCTTTTTTGTGAGGAAGAAACTGAGCATGTTAATCATTTTTTCCTTTCATTGCTTCGAATCTTGGAGGATCTGGCAACGCTTTCTGAACCGGTCTGGAATTTTTGGATGTATACCAAAATCAATTGATCAGGTGATTTTACAGTGGAGTGTAATGGTCAAAGAGAAGTTTAATGTAATGTTTAGGCTCTTTCTTGCTCTTTGGTTGAAGGCATTCAATGGTGATTTCTCATATAGTGGGAATGATTTGTTTAGAGGTTCTATGGTATTTTGAAATGGTATAATTGGTGATGAGTGATTGTTTATAGGTTTTTGTAAGATGTAATTTTTCTTCTAGCTTTTTTCTTATTCAATTTTATTACTCTGCTCTGATAATCAGTATATCATAGTCTTGATGGTATTCTGGTTTATTCAATATAATTCTCCATTATTAAAAAAAATTAATTAGTAATACAGTTATAATATTCTTTCTTAACCTAATAAATTGTTCATGTTTTATTAGTAATGGTTCATACTTCATAGTATTAGGAGCCGATGAATTACCACTACAAAACGGCCTAGCCTCACCATCTCGAAACAATGCATATCTGAATAATTCAAGCCCAAACAGTGACATGAATTGGGCAAGCAATGTCTGCTTTCTTTTCTTTTGGGTTAGGTTTAATAATTTAAGCCCAAAATATTACCAACAAAACTTAGAGTTTGTCCAAGTAAATACATGTTTAATTCTTGTGATTCCTTACAAAATAACTTCAAAAATGTTAAGGAGCACTCTTATTACCAAAAAGCAATGGCCATTATCTTTTATTTTGATGAGATTTTTGCTCATACCTTTCAGGGCTGGAAACTTAGTTGTCCCAGACAATGAGGGATGTAACCTCTTCAGCAGGACCAGTGAAATTGGAAGACTTGCAAAGAGAATCCTGAGTAATAGTTGTGCTGGAGGTATGTTCAGCTTAGAGAGTGCATTTGGCCATATCCTTGTTTACTGTAGTTAGGTTGCCATGTGGATCCTGTGTGATGTGATGATACATGTTGTGGGTAGTTCAGATGATCTAGATGAAGATAATTATTAATACCCCTATATATCCTATACGTACAGTGAGCTGTGAAAAGATTGTAAAATCTTTCTTTTCATTATGTTTTCTTTTGTTGGCCTACGGTTGCGATGAGAGCATCCTTCTTTTTGTTTTTGTGTTTTAAAAATATTTTTTAAAAAATTTAAATATTTTTATTTTTTTTACTTTAAATTAATATTTTTTTAGTATTTTTAGATTATTTTGATACATTGATATCAAAAATAATTTTTAAAAAATAAAAAAAATATTATTTTGATGTATTTGCGAGTAAAAAACACTTTAAAAAATAACCATAACCATACTCTCAGACAGGTAAATACTATGCCCGAAAAGATTGAAACAATTGCTGCTTGAAAAGGGATTAATATCTCACTTACCTGAGGTATAAGATGGTCTTTTGTTTGGGATTTCCTGTGTGTTTTACATTAATGCATTATGAGGATATTTTAGATTTGTTGCAGAGCCCACCTTCTTGTTCTGTTTCTTTTCCTATTAATGGTAACTAATTTTACAAGATTTAACTCTCTTTTTTCTTTTTGTTTCAAGGTTCTCCGAACTGGACAAATTGATTTGAGCAAAATACATAATTTTCTCTTTAGCAAATCATATGCTTATGATCATCAGCATTAACTAAAGTCTTTAGTTAATTCTTTCTTGGGAAATTCTGATGACCCTTACCATTCCAAGTGAAGATATTTTCTTGACGATAGGTATTGGTGTGATGTAAATTATTTCCGACCTAAACACAGTCATGGTCATGGACGCAGCAAAGGATCAAAGCGTTTTTTAGGAAAAAACTCAACTCAACTCTTAATATATTACCCATATCTTAAATGAATCCCAAGACTATAATAAGACTTATTAAATAGATCCCAAATGTTTCATATGTTTTCTAATCCAACAAAGAGGAACCACAATGATCCGACGGACGAGAACCACTGGTGGAGAAGGATTCATGCATCTCTGTTGTTGTGTATTTCTCATGCTCTTTCTCACTGTGCAATAGAACTTCTGCCTTTAGGATGTTTTTCTGCCAACGGGAAGAGTAAACACCATAGATGGGAAAAACAATAGAAAGGTGTTTGTTTCTACCTAAATTGATCAAAAACTTGATACTGACACTTTGGATTTTAATTTCCATTTCTCAGGCCATTGATTTCTATACATTAAAATTACAGAGTCAAATCTCATTTATCAAGATTGTCTTGTTCGTTATTGATAATGATTAGTGATTCTAAATGGATGTTGGAAATTGGAACAAAGTGTTAGTATAATTTGCTCCCGCTTTGGGGACTTGATTATTTTTTATTTTTTTTGTGGAGCTGCAATCCCTCCTGCGCTCATAGATCCACCCGTGCAAGCTTTGTCTAAAGGAGAGCATCTGAGCGAGGGAAACCGCAGCGTGTCTGGTGTAAATGGCTTGCCATAACCAAATTGACTGCTTTGCCTTTTGTAGAAGGCCATTTACTGTGTTTTGGTGCATCAAACTCAATATTGTTATGTTACATGTAGATCTTCATGGTGTATGAAAAAACCCATATTAAAAAAAAAAAAAAATCAGCTGCCAGGCCTAAATGTAGATCTTGATGGCCGGTAGTAGAGGTGAGCAAAAAAACTGAAAAACCGATTAAACAGAGAAAACCGGAAAAAAAATAACCAAAAAAACCAAACCGTGAAAAAAACCCGATTAAACTGATTAAAATTTTGAAAAAACAGACCAGTTCGGTTCGGTTTCGATTTTATAAACCTGAAACTAAGAAAACCAAACCAAACCCAAACCGGAAAAAAACAGAGCCAAACCGGAAAAAAAACCGAGCCAAACTGGTCGGTTTGAACCGGTTTCAGTTTTTTTATAAAAAATCAGTTTGATTACTTTTTTTTTAATAAAAAATGAACCCAACCGAACAAAAAATGATCACCCCTAGCTGTAGGCCTGACCTGAAACAACCTCTTCCTCAGCAATCCTACCTCACCTCACCTCGGTCTATCCAATACTACTCTGGGAACACATCTCTATACTTTTTTTTTTTAGTTTCAAGAAGCCACATGCATGGAATTTTCCATACCTAATCATAATCAAAATTGCTCCCCTTTATTAATCTTATTTTATTTAAATATACACTCTGCCGAACCTAATCCAGAAAACCAAGACATCCTCCAATTAATTCATATAGAAACTATTTGTCCTACGCTTTATTAATCCAATCATCCAGCAACCACTGAAGCTTATTTATTATATGTCACGCAGAGGCTAAAAGGAAAAACAAAACACAAATGAAAATCAATACAACATTGCTTGAGCATGCGTCTATACTTAATTTAAATCTTAAAACTAAAATACATAACGATGCACCAAGTCTGAGTACCATCAAGATACAAGGCTATGAAAATCTGAACTTGGATAAAATAGGAAGATTGTCCACCACAAAATAATAACAATTGTTGATGCTCACCTCAGTAAAGTGAAACCAAGCTCGTCGCCAATATGGATTTATGTATAGAACTGCAACTATCACCAGCAGCACCATGATGTATGCAATCCCAAAGCTCACATAGAAAACCTCCATATCTATGAAGCCACCATTATCTTCATTATTCATTGAAGTTGGTGATGGTAGCATAGACGCACCACATATTTTGGGTAGTGGTTCTCCACAAAGAAAAGGGTTATCCTTGTAGCAGCTCTCCTCAAACGTGGCAAACTGTGCAACTCTCGCAGGAGTCTTGCCGGACAGATTATTGTGTGCCACACTGAAAATTTCTAGAGAAAATAGTTCAGTAAGTTGAGGAGGGATTTCTCCATCCAATTTGTTGTGGGAAAGATCCAAGCTCTCTATTTCCTTTAACCTCGAGAATGTTGGTGGAATTGGTCCAATCAAACTATTGTGTGAAAGGTTCAATGCCTTGATCTTGCTCAAGTTTTCAATTTCAGGAGGAATCTTCCCGGTAAAATTGTTGCATGAGAAATCAATTCCAGAAAATAATTTGACAATGCTTCCTCTATAAATGAGAGATACATTCTTTGTTGTAAACTCCAAATATTGTTGTGAGGTCTCAACAATAGTGGCATCGGTTAGTGCTGAGAAAGGAGCTAGGGATGTCATGCAAGAGAGGATATCTCCAGAAAGATGGTTATGAGATAGATCAATTAGGGTTAACCCATCCAACTTGCATAGTTGAATTGGAATTTCACCTTCGAGTTTGTTATAACTCAAGAGAAGATATCTCAACTTAGATAGGCTTCCAATCCATTCTGGAATTGTACCAATTAAATTATTATGGGAAAGATCTAATGTCAACAGCGTAGAGAAGTTATAGAATGCCTTTGTAATCAATCCTTGCAACTTATTTCTAGACAAATACACATACCGCAATGTTGAAGAAGTACTTATGGTAGGTGGTAAAGGACCAGAGAAATTGTTCCTTGATAGGTCCAAAAAATCAAGAAAAGACATGCTCCATATCCATCCAGGGATTCTGGGAGAGAGATTGTTGTTACTAACATCCAAAAGTTGCAAAGAGCTGCAATTAGACATGCTATCAGGAATCGCCCCTTGCAAACTGTTGTTTGAAAGTATGAGAAAGTTGAACAAACACAAACTTGTGGTTAGATGCTTGGGTATTCTACCAGTCAAAACATTGTTGGACAAGTCTAAGTCTCTCAGCAAACTCATGTTACTCAACGAGGATGGAATGCTTCCATTAAAACCATTATGAGACATTGATAAAACTGTTAACCTTGGTAAATGAGCTCCGATTTCTGAAGGGATTTGGCCTTGTAAATAATTCATGGATATACTTAAAATTGACAAATTCATATGAGAATTCTTTGGCAACAAGAATGGACCAGAAAGAGAACAATTTTCTAAATAAAGATTTTTTAGGTATGTGTTGTTCTCTATCAGCCAATTTGGAAAGTCTCCTTTCATTTGGATGTTTGTAAGATCCAAAGATTGTAGGTTCAACTGATGGTAAAGGAACCTGGGAAATGCTCTTGCACCTTGTCCATGATTGCTCAAATAGAGGGATTGTAACTGGAACTTTGGGCTCAAATTATGATCATCTTCTTCTGCGTATATTTCATTATCCAAACCATGAAAAGACTTGAGTTTTGAAAGGTTGTATAATGGGCTCAATGACATAGGGATCTTTAAGTGATTGGAAGAGAGATCTAGTCGTTGAAGGGAAGTCAAATTTGCCAGACACGGAATCAAGAAACCACTGATATCATTGTCCCTCATATCTAGCTCTTGGAGATTATTTAAGTTACATAGACCTACATTATAATTTAGAAAAATTTAAACTCTGACTATTTAATGGAAAATATATAACTTAAAGAGAATAAGAGTAATTGACCTTACCGATTGGTAATTGACCATTTAGTCTGCACTTCACCAACTCTAAAATTTTAAGAGAGGTTATCGTTCCAATACTTTGTAAGATGCTATTATCGAGAGTAGAGTCACTCGAATACAAGTGCTCCAAGTTTTTTAGAATATTAAGAAAGCCTGTCACAATCAATTAAACAAGAAATTATATTCATTAAAAAAAAAGTTGTTGTATGAATTCAAATACTAATAGATTTGAGAATTCTCCAAGACTATACTATTTGGCAATCTATAAAATAGACCCACAGAATGCTAGGCCAGCAAATTCAAAATGGAGTAGTACCTGATCATATCCAAGAGAAGACTATCAAGGAACGAAGATATTTTTGGAGAATAACAGAAAATAGATTAAACTAAAACATTGTAAAGTGAACCATCTTACTGGTAGGGCAAAGACAAATTGTTTAATAGGTTGTGAGAACATCAAAGCCAAAAGAAAAAGAGTTAAAATTTGTTAATTTACCTCGAGAAGATACAATGCCACTGACTTCATACAACGATAGGTATTTTAGAGAAGATAGTGCTCCAAGGATTTGAATAGAGTTTTCGTCTAGAGAACAACCATTTAGATACAATTTTTTCAAAGAGCTCAAATTTTGCAACTCTGTTTAAAAAAAAAGAGAAGTAGCAAATTGAATTTTTCATATATAAACAACTTTCACGAACAAACATCACTATATATAATATAACTTATCGTCACCTAATATTGTTCCTTTAAAATCATTGTCGTTCAGATAAACTGTCGTGAGGTTTGGGAATGCTCCTAATGATGATAATAATTGGAAGCTACTCCCATTGGTTGTGATATTTTTTAGGGATAGATATCTCAAGTTGTTTGGACCTGCAGGTTAGAAAAGAACCGTATTCAAAGGTTTTCCAAAAGCAAAAAAGTATGCTTGGTTAGATGTTGTTATGAAGCCATCATCATCTTCATGCAAGTAATGTGAAGGTGTTACTTACCTCTTGAGGCTACCAATTTGTTAATATTATTGCCGTCCAATAGCAAGTACTGCACGCTGCTCAACGATTCTTGATATATATAAAAAATAATAATTAATTCAATACAAAACATAAATGGTGTTTTTTGAAATTAAATCTAATTAATAAAGAAAACATTAGTATAAAAAAAAACTTTCAAATTTATTAACCCCACCGTTCTATTATAACTTATACTAAGTGTGAGTTAAGAGAATGATAGAACATTGTTATTGAAATAGGAGGATTCACAGTTCAAATAAAGTTCAAAAAACAAATATTTTCACTTACTGTGTTAGTTTATTATTATTATTTTTTAAATATAATAATAATAATAGGATAGAAAATTTAGTTTCGATTAAAATACAGTCTACTCCGTTTGATATATTTTGCCATTGAACATAGAAAATTTGAAGTAAAGATTCTAAAACAAAGTACTTTATTTTAGAATAATATGCTACTTCTCTTTAATATAGTATTTGAACAAAGTATATTCATTAAATTAATAATTATAAATCAAAGTAGGTTGTTTCCTTGCCATAATTCCTCAAAATTAAAAATATATATTTTGCAAATATGCTCTTTACTAATCATTCTTTATTTTAGAATAATATTGCCAGCCTGTTCTTTGCTGGTCATCTTATTTTAGTTGTTAAAAGTGAAGAAAAGAAAATTCTTTTAAAAGGATTAGTTTTTTTATTTTTATGATCACCTAATATCGTCATTTTAGTTCTCAGATGTTAAGCTCATAGCTCTGTTCTACTTAACGACACGGAGTATAAATATCACGACTAGAAATTATTTTATATTTAATTAAAATAAATAAATAAATTAGTAATATAGTAATATAGTTATAATATGGTTTTTCTTAGCCAAATAAATTGTTTCCCATGCGATCATAAAATAATGGATTTATTCAATCCGATAAACAAATTTATTTTAATTAAGAAATATTATTTATTTATCAAAACAATTGTTACGTAGGGAACTTTGAAAAACCCAAACTCAATGTCATTTGATCAACGATTCTTGAAATATATAAAAAATAAATAATTAATTCAATACAAAACATAATAGTAGTATTGTAATACAAAGCCACACCATGCGGAAAAACAAGAAAACCAAGGGACTTTTGATATGATAAAAGAGATTGGTATACTGATACGAGAAAAAGGACAATAAAGGTATTGATTATTATAGTCATGATAGTGATATATAGTAGTATTGTAATTATAATTGTAAGGTGATATTTATATCATAATGATAATTATGGTGGTCCGATGATATGATAATACTAATAACATGATATTTTATTCATAAATTTGAAAAAAAAAAAATCATCCTTTGTTGTTTTAAAAATTTGTTTTGTTTTTTAAGATTATTCACTAAAAATAATAAATGCGGTGATTAATTCAATCAAATATGTTTTTTGTTTTCTTCTATGAAAAACTATTGAGAACCAAAATGATACTAATTATTTTGATGTATTTAAAAAATAAATCGCATGCATTTCAAGTTCTAAATAATTTGTAATACAAAAGTAGTGAGGTCAATTAAAAAGCAAACCTTTGATCTCAACCCAACCAGCTATACGATTATATGACAAGGAGAGCCACTCAAGTTGTTGAAAAGGACGAAACAAGGAGGCATTAAAGTACCAATCTCCCACTTCCTCATTCCTTGTGCTGTCAAGAACGAGTTCGATGACTCGACCTGTACTGCTGCTGCACTCAATATGTTCCCAGTCACAACATTGGGCATCATCTTTTATCCAGGAGGGAAGGGAGGTGCCATTGGGATAGTTAAGAGAATCTTTGAGGTGCAACAGAGCGATCCTCTCTTCCTCCAAGCAACCAAGAGGCACCCATCCTTGCAGCGAAACCATCATAATTGCTAAAACCAACATATGAAGGAACAGCCCCATCTTAATATCAAAATATAAATGGTGATCAATATTTGTTGTAGAGGACAGCTAGCGAGGAGGTTGAGGGCTTTATAGAGGACTTCACGGACCCATGCCGTGGAAAAAACTGCACGATGGCAACGGTCTCCCATCCCACGGACCCATCTCCTCGTGGAGAATAAATATAATTCATGACTTTCTTAAGCTAGTTTTCGTACATAATTCACAATATCTGAATTAATACAATTAACATTTATCTTTATTACATATAATCTCTTTGTTTCTTTTTATAATACTTTTAATCTGAATATCTTTTAGGAAAAAATGCATGATGGCAAAGGGCCCATCTCGTGGAAAAATGGATGATGGCAATGGGTCTATCGGACCCATCTCGGATGGCAAAGGACGGCAGTACTGTCCTCTTCATCACAATCCTTTTCGTTTTGATATTAAATACTTAATTAGATCATTCGACCAAATTACAGGAAATTAATCATAGTAATAATTAAATAAGAATATATATATATATATATATATATATAAATTATCATTCGTAAATGAGAAACTACTTAGTCAATTCAGGTTCAACTCCAAAAATTGATCATGAGAGTGTATTTTTTTTTCATGAAGCTCTTAATAATATTCTTGTGTGAATGAATGGCTTGTTGATTGTGTTATGAACAATAGACTTATTGTCAAGAGAAGGCATGATTCATTTTATCAACCATACTGTTTCGTCAAATTGCCAACACCATTAAAATTAAGGCATGATTTTCCACACATAGAAAGTAGCAACTGATCCTCTACATCGATCCATCATCGTCGTGGAAAATGAGTTGCATAGCATTGACCTGGATTTCTCTAATAAAAGTAAGGTTTACTTAAGGTAACTATGGGCTGATAAAAAAATTATCAATAAAATCAATTTATAAAAAAAAAATCATAGATTTAGTTTTCCTGAATTTTAAATTTAGTGTGAAAACATTCCGAGCGCAAGAAAAAATGAGTGCAAAATTAGCCTTTCAAGAAATAGAGAATCTTCCTCTTGAAGGAATTAATTAGTGGGTTGGAAAAACGTCTTTTGCTCTAATATTTTCTTCACTTTGTCTATATATTACCTTACATTATTATTGTCACAAAGTGATATTGTATACTTCTTCTGTTATCCTTCAAGATTTCAATAATTGAAAAGGAGGGTCCTAAAAAATTTAATTTTTATAAACATACCCTTAACTTTGGATATGGATAATTGTTTGCAATATATTTACATCCAATATAAACAATTCTTCAATTTGTTTTACAATAATATTAGTAAAATCACTTTAATTATTCTTTCAATCTTCCCGTACGTGTGATTCACTGCTTGGTGATTCTAAAGTCACCTATTTAAACTTTAGTACGTTAGACAACTAAATTTATTCTTTCACTCGGTATTTATTATATATTCAATTCGTTTAATTATTTATTATATATTCAATAATTAATGAGGAATATATTAAAATATTAAAAGCATGATTTTCTAGTCGTGATTTCCATAAAGATAGTAGGGAGGGCTCTATATCCATCATCTTCATGGAAAGTGAGCCGGCCAGCGTTAACCTTTTATTCATGTTTTTCCACAAAAGACTTTGACTTGGTTTCAACTTTTCGTTTAATTACTTTTATGCAATTCAATTTTTTTTTACGATGTCAGTAAAATCACTTTAATTATTCCTCACCTGGTTCTTAATATAGTTGTACGTTATACAACTAAATTTATTCTGACGATATTTTTCACCCGGTATATATTATATATTCAAACATAAAAACATGTTTTTTATGTTCCACTATTTTTGTATATATTTTATATCATGGTAATTAAATGTTGCCTGATTAACATGACACTATATCATAATAAATAAAAATTTTTGATTGTGGAATGGCATGCTAGTTGGATCTATATTATTTTTTTTGTGTGTGATTAAATTAATTATTTCGATAAATGACACATGTATTCGGGGGAAAATAAAAAAATAATCTTATTGCTAGAGAGGCACTGGAGCTATGAAGATTATAAAAGGCTATTGTTACAAACTAAAATTTCAAGATGAAGAAATCTGAAGGAGCAAACTAAGAATTTACCAAAATCTGAGCAAATGGTTTCTAGAAAAAATAAAGGAATCACATCAACATCACCGGTGGTTTCTAGATAAGCATAACCCATAGAACGGGTTGTTCTTCCACTTAGCAGATTCATTTATATCATAAAATAAATTATAATAAGAATGAAATCAAATTGGATTTGAAAATTCTCCAAAACTTGGCAACGCATGATGTGTAACAGACCCATAGAACGGGAGTGGCACTTGTTGGTAAATTATTAAATTATTTTATTATGGATTTGTGGACATACACTAGTGTTAGAAAGCATATGGATTTGTGGAATGATTTTACCCTTCTTTATTTTAGATAGCGGGTTAGTTACATTAACATGGATTAAAAATTAATTTTAACAATGAAGATTATAAAAGGCGATTGTTATAAACTAAAATTTGAGAAATATGAAGGGGCAAACAAAGAATTTACCAAAATCTGAGCAAATGGTTTCTAGATAAAATAAAGGAATCACATCAACATCACTAGTGGTTTCTAGATAATCATAACCCATAGAACGGGTTGTTCTTCTACTTATCAGATTCATTTATATCATAAAATAAATTATAACAAGAATGAAATGAAATTGGATTTGAAAATTCTCCAAAACTTGGCAACGCATGATGTGTAACAGACCCATAGAACGGGAAATGACCCCTAACTCTTGCCAACAATTTTAGTCTCAAGAAGGTATGGAGATTTTCCATGGATTCGACCTTGATGATTGTACATAAAATTTGCTTCAAATGTAGTTCCAAATATGGCATCTTTCTGATTAATGAACAGGGCATCTATATATTGATACTACATATAAATGAACACTTCAATTTGTTGGTGGAAGAACCGTAAATCTCCCTATCTTAAGTTTATTACAAGACTTGTGCCTGTCAATATAGCCAAATTGTTGCACTGTCGTGTGTTTTAAGATATATATATGGAGTGAAAGACTGCCTCTCTTTTGCTGTTTATAGAATGCTGCCTGCAAGTAAGAAATTGCTCCGTCTTTTTCCACGCCGCATCTCATTCGACGTGGTTGTGCCATTTTGAACATTTTGCTTCATTTGTTAACTTTTGGGTTTCTTAACTCCATTTTGCATTCCATATCCACCCCATTTCTATTTGAGATTTTTTTTTATGATTTTTGTAGTATTTTTTTTAATAATTTTAGTGTGTTTATGTTAAATATATAGATTTAAAAAAAAACATATAATAAATTTTAAAAAATAACATGCATCAGAATAACAAACACAACACTACCTACCGTACTATACTCGTGAAAAGTGAATTCCCCAGTAAAATGCAAACTGACTTCCTTTGGCACTCGTAGAATTTCAGTCCTGGACCATAACACAAATATTTTTTTTGTTAATGATAATTATATTTTAATTGTCAATTTTATACTGAAATGAACATAATAATCCATACTCGACGACCTCCTAAGTAAAACTTCACTAGTGAGTTCTTCTTTCAATTTTTAATAAAATAAAGCCAGAGCAACGGGATAACATAAATTTGACAATTGGACTGATGGAATATATATATATATATATATATATATTATTTGATTGATTTTAACAATGAAGAGTATAGAAGGCGATTGTTACAAACTAAAATTTAAAGATGAAATTGAGAAATCTGAAGGAACAAACTAAGAATTTACCAAAAATCTGACCAATTAAGGAACAAATTTAAAGATGTGTTCCATGCCATTAGGAATCATCGATGCTGCGAAGTGCACTCTTGGAGCATGGTAATCTCATCCGATAGGCTGGATCGTCTTCTTCTGCCCTGCAATTCTTTCAGACGCTTCATCAACTTCAACAAGACGTCCTTCAAATTAATTCAGGCAAGATATTTTCATCTTTTATGCTTGTGAATATTATATTGGTCATCTGATAGTGTCTTGAGTTGTGGATTTACTAAACCAAACCAGCCTACAGATCATGTTTTCGTCATCATCAAACTAACAATTTGTTGTTTAAGATGCTTCAAGAAAAATAAAAGCCATTGGGAAATAACAGGTCAAAAAGTACCATCCATGTCTCTTTTCTTTCAAATAGAATTTCTAACTATTTTCATGTGTTTTTATCACTAGGCTCAAAGCCTAAGAAGCAACCCAAGAGGGAAAGGACAGAAGAGGAGAAAACTTTCAGAAGAAGGACAAGATACTTTTTTTTTTTGATCGAAATGTAAAAATATATTGAAGATAAAAAATATACAAGGCTGGAAGCCTGGAAAGCTAGTAAGTTCAATATACAAAAATATAAAAAAGGGACAGGCTCCCTAACTAGGCATAAACATCCATGCCCACAAAAATAGACTAACAATCAAGCAGAAACTGAGCTTGGTTAAAGTAGGAACCTAATCGGCAATAAGGTGCCAAACCTAACCAAAATGCGAAAGGAAAATAGAAAACAAATTAGCATTGCTGGAAGGCTACCAGCACATAAAACCTGAATGAGGACATGCTGCAGCAAATCAGACATCAAGGAAACCACAACCATAGCAGAGACCTGACAACCAGCACAGATGAAGTCCACAGGGGCACCTAACACAAGAAGCCCCAACAGGAGAGAAGCAAGACTGACAGGGGCAAAAAGATAGCAGCATCAGGCAAAATAGGCCATCACCAGCAGCAAAAGAGGACTAGACTACCCTTTGAAGATCTCACTGAGAAGCGAACCTGAGAGCTTCCCAGAAGATAGAGGAAACAAAGCCAGCCAGAGCAGGAAGGGCCGACAGAAAAGCAGAAAGCCATCAGCCCCCAAATTGGAGATTAAAATGATTATTTTCATGGAAATGCAGAACCGTGAAGAACATAACCTGTAACTTGCGAAAGACAAATGAAACAGGCTTGCAGGTATTATCAAATATCCTCTTGTTTCGCTCTTCCCAAATTAAGTAGATCAGGATATCAAGGGAAACTCTTCGCATTCTGCCAATAGTATTGTTCCCAATATGGTGAAGCCCTCGAATGGCATTATTAATGGTGAACATTCGCTTGTGTAGATGAAGCCATGATTTCGTCATCCGCCATAAGAGGGAAGTCCAATGGCAGGCAAAAAACAGATGATTGTGAGATTCCTCTTCATCTCGGCAGAAAGCACAACTAATGTCAGTTTGTAGGAACCGAAGCCTATCTCGGGTGCGAAGCTTCCCCATCACCGCCAGCCATAAAATAAAATTATATTTGGGCATAGACCCAGGCTCCCAGACCACCTTTGCCCAAGAAACTGGAGCACGTTTAGGCCGCAGAAAATCATAAGCATGAGCTGAGAAAGGATGATCTACACTGCTCCTAGAAGTTAGCAAAGTAATTACTTGATGTCGGCCTCCACAGTCTGCTAAAAGCTGATCTTGGAGTGAGATGATAGACTTCCATAATGGTGAGGAGGTTCTCTGAGGGGAGGCATCCCAAATGGAGAGATTGGGGAGATAATAGTGATGAATCCACTTAATCCAAATGGAATCGGTTTTGAGGTGAATGTTCCACAGCTGCTTGGCAATGAAGCTTTTGTTACAAGCTTTAATGTGAAACAGACCTAGGCCCCCTTCATTCTTAGGTAAACAGACTGTATGCCAAGCAACCAGAGCTGATTTACTCTTCAAAACATCCCCTGTCCATAGAAAAGTTCGACAAATACAGATTATCTGCTTGATAACAAGATCTGGAATTGGAAATATGCTCAGCCAAAAGTGCACCATGCCATAAAGGACCGAACAGATCAACTCAACCCTCCCAGCATAACTAAGATGCTTCCCCATCCAGGACTGGACTGCAGATTCCAGCTTCTGAAGAAGAGGAGTGAATTGGCTAGCAAGGAGCCTGTAGGATAGACCGAGTAGGGCTTGAGCTACCCGAAACTGGAACACCCATGGAGGGCACATTTCAAATCAGGGGATCTGGAACAGTAGCAACTGGAACGGAGGATGAGGCTACTAAAGCAGGAACCGCATTATCATGAATCAGAGCAGACTGCTCCAGTAAGCGTTGCTGTTTAGATCGGACAGAACCAGAACCAGATTTCTTCTTTTGCTTAGCCATAAAAAGCAGAAAAAAGGGGGGGAAGGAGGGGAAAGGCGGGTAAGGGCAAGATACTTTCTAGTAACACAAGTAGTTGCAGTTTTAGTCTTTCTATCTGTCATGAGCAGTAATGATTTTTCTGAGGTCGAGGTTGATGATGATGAAGGCTTCAGTTATGACTGAAGAAGCATTCATTTTTTGACAAATTTGTATTTTCCTTGACAATTGTTTTCGTCGTGACAATACAGTCATGGACATCACTGTGAGAAATATAGTTTCCTTTTTACCTTTCATTCTTGTATTCCATACAAGAATTTTGAAAAATAATCATCCAACAGTTGTAGGTTGTTAATTGTGTGCTTGATCAACATTTCCCTAAGCACAGTGATAGGTGTTTCAGAGAAGAAATTGTGGCAAAGTAGTTGGATTCTAATAATGAAAATTCAGAAACTCTCCTTGCTGCACGAAATAGCCCTTGTAGTTGTTGAATTTAAATTCACTGTAAAAAAATCACCCCGTGAGCACTCATTCTTTCTCATTGATTTACTTCCAATTCCTTCTTCCTGTTTCTGGTTCTTTGTTTACCGTTTCTGGTGATATTGAGTTCGTTTTTTGGTTGGTTCACTTTTTTAAACAGTTATAAGAAACTAAGGTAACTGAGAAGCATTTGTTTATTGATTGCAAATGGTTCAATTACAATATTGGAACAAAATATGATATGACTCAGCGATGCTATAACAATATAGATGAAAAAAGATATGCAGAAGATTTGAACTTCCGTGTTTGATAGATTCAGGCAGTTTCCAATCCCAGATATTTCTAAGCATATATGCTGTGCATAGATAAAACGCATTCTAGCAGCAAAAATATATACATCGAAATTCTATGCTATAATCATGGCCTTGAAAACTAGGGACGCTCAGAATGCATCATTCAAAAAGTTAAGCAGAAGATTTGAGATGTACCGTGACTTCTTGGTAGAGTTTCTTCTCCCAGGCATATCATCTGTCAAATGTCGATTGGCGACTACATGAGAACATGCAAGAAATCAAACTGGTGTTGCAAGAAAAAACCTTTTTTTAAAATCAAAACGATGTGATTCTTATTTTTTAAAATTTATTTTTCGGGTCAATCCAGCTCGATTTTTTTTTTTAAAATGATGGGTAACTATCTATGCTATGCCTGTTGTGTCCAGAGACAGTAACAAACGTTGCCTTAGTTATATGTTTTGGAAGCGTAAGAAAAGTCGAGTTCCAAAAAACAATGCTCAAGACAAGACCTACCTCTTTTCTACCCCCCTACCATCTCCCTCTTTCAAACCTCAACTTCCAAACCTAAAAAGAACATCAAACCCTGACTGAAAAGCTTTTGTCTCTGATAAAACAATGCAAATTCAAAAACCTATTAAAACAAATCCACACACAAATGCTTATTTGTTCAATACCAAAACCCAATTTCCTTCTTTCCAAAATCATTGACCTCAAAGACTTGGCCTATGCCTTCAATATCATGCTTCGTGGGTTAACTACCACATGGAAAAAGTATGATTTTTTGTGTTGAATTGGATTACAAGCTGAAGTCTTTAGACCTAAAAGCAAATAATTTTACATACCCTTTTTTGTTTATAGCGTGAGGGAATGTTTGGGGTTTGGTTCATGGAAAGATTGGTCATTGTCTGGTGTCTAAGGCTGGTTGGGATGGTGATGAGTATGTGAATCATTCTTTGATTACAATGTACGCAAGGTGTGGTGAAACGGGTTTTGCACGGAAGATGTTTGATGAAATGGGTGTGAGAGACTTGGTGTCGTGGAATTCGATGATTTCGGGGTATTCTAAGATGGGTTTTGCTAAAGAGGCAATTGGGTTGTTTATGGAAACGAGGGAGGAGGGTTTTGAGCCAGATGAGATGACGTTGGTGAGTGTTCTTTGGGCGTGTGGGGATTTGGATTTGGGG
The DNA here is from genome assembly GCF_000002775.5 of Populus trichocarpa. NCBI lineage: Eukaryota > Viridiplantae > Streptophyta > Magnoliopsida > Malpighiales > Salicaceae > Populus > Populus trichocarpa. Next base: position 5,996,860 of record NC_037285.2, read on the forward strand.
AGATGGGTGGAGGGGCTTGTTTTGGAGAAGAAGATGGAGGTAATTCGTATGTGGGGTCTGCTTTGATTGACATGTATGGTAAGTGTGGGGATTTGATATCTGCGAGGAGGGTCTTTGATTCAATGCCAAACAAGGATGTTATCACCTAGAATGCCATTATCACAGGGTAATTAGATCGGTAAATTTTGCTGCACATTTTCTGTTACAAACAAATCAGTTCTTTTTCTTGCAGTTTGTTAACATAAAATTGCCATATTTTAGCCATTTAGTATTGTTGTTGGATCATTCTCGGGAGATTGGGTTCCATGCTAAATGAATAATTTTGTTTTGTACAGTTGTGGTCTTCAACTTCCTTGAGCCTGGGAACATCTAAAAATTAAGCATTATGCGGAGAGCAAGTTGGTACACCGATTGACCAAACTGGGAGGATCGGCTAAATTTTACAACATGCTTAATGCCTCACAGGATATTTTATTTCCAGATATCATATGTAATTGCTGTTACGTAGACCCTTCTGGGACAGTTACTGGCATCTAAAGTACTTTTTGTTGAGTTGAAAGGTTTTCTTGATGCGTGTGAGAAGTCAGGGTGTGGATCTTCTTAACTCTCCAATTGCTGAGAATTCTCCAAGTGCTCACAAGCTTATATACAAACAGTGAAATAAATTTGAATTGATATTTGTGTTGTAATGTATTCCCTTTGACATTAAATATTTTTGGATGTGTTATAAATTTGAATTTATCATCCGTAAAAATCAAGTAACAATGTAATGTACAAGGTATGAAGATGATGAGAAGTAAAACTCGTGGAATTGAAAAGCCCTCACTATATAAAAATTCACAAAACCGATTCGAACTGAAAATACTTGCTGAATTAACCAATGAAGAAATTTACTTATTATATCACACAGAAGCTAAAAAGAAAAACAAAACACAAATCAAAATTAATACAACATCACCTGAGCGTGCCTTAAAACTTGTTGAAATCTTAAAAATAGAATACATAACAGAACACCAAGTCTTAGTGCCATCAAGGCTATGAAAATCTAAACTTGGATAAAATAGGAAGATTTTTCACCAGAAAATAATAGCAGTTATTAATGCTCACCTCAATAAAATAAAACCAAGCTCATCGCCAATATGGATTTATATGCAGAACTGCACCTATCACCAGCAGCACCATGATGTATGCAACCCCAAAGCTCACATAGAAAATCTCTATATCCATGAAGCCACCATCATCTTCATTGTTCCTTGAAGTTGGCGTTGATGATGATGGCATAGCCGCACCACATATTTTGGTTAGCGGTTCTCCACAAAGAAAAAGGTTGTCTTTGTAGCAGCTCTCCTCAAACGTGGCAAATTGTGCAACTCTCGCAGGAGTCTTGCCGGACAGATTATTGTGTGTCACACTGAAAAATTCTAGAGAAAATAGTTCAATAAGTCGAGGTGGGATTTCTCCATCCAGTTTGTTGTAGGAAAGATCCAAACTCTCTATTTCCTTTAAATTTGAAAATGTTGATTGAATTGGTCCAGTCAAACTGTTGTGCGAAAGGTTCAATGCCTTGATCTTGTTGAGGTTTCCAATTTCAGGAGGAATCTCTCCTGTGAAATTGTTGCATGAGAAATCAATTCCTGTTAAGTACTGGATAATGCTTCCTTTATAAGGAAAGGATACATTCTTTATTGTAAACTCGAAAGATTGTTGTGATGAGAACATAGAATAATGGGAATTGTATTGAATAGGGAAAGGATGAGTAGATATCATCCAAGAGAGGATGTTACCAGAAAGATAATTGTGAGATAGATCAATCACGGTTAATTGGTCCAACCTGCATAATCGAATTGGGATTTCACCTTCAAGATTGTTATAACTCAAGAGTAGAAATCTCAAGTTAGATAGCCTGTCAATCCATTCTGGAATTCTACCAGTTAAATCATTATGGGAAAGATCTAATGCGAATATCTCAGAGGAGTCAGAAAATGCCATTGCGATCGGTCCTTGCAACCTATTTCTAGACAAAAAAACATCTCTTAATTTTGAAGAAGTGCCGAATCTAGGTGGTAAAGGACCAGATAAATTGTTCCTTGATAGGTCCAAGAATTCAAGAGAAGACATATTCCCAATCCATCCAGGGATTTGCCCTTGCAAACTGTTGTTGGACAAGTCTAACTCGTACATCAAGCTCATGTTACCTAATGAGGAAGGAATGCTTCCATTGAAACCATTATCAGACATCAATAAAACTTCTAACCCTGAAAAATGAGCTCCAATTTCTGAAGGGATTTGTCCTTGGAAGTGATTCATTGATATACTTAGGAATGACAAATTCACATGAGAACTCTTTGGCAACAAGAATGGACCTGAAAGAGAACAGTTTTCTAAAGAAAGAAGTTTGAGGTATGTGTTGTTCTCAATCAACCAATTTGGAAACTCTCCCTTTATTTGGATGTTTGTAAGATCCAAAGATTGTAGGCTGAACTGATGGTAAAGGAACTTGGGAAATGCTCTCGTATTTTGTCCACCATTGCTCAAAGAGAGGGACTCTAACTGGAACTTTGGGGTGAGATTATGATCATCTTCTTCTGCGTATATTTCATTCCCTGAACCATAAAAAGACTTGAGTTTTGAAAGGTTGTATAACGGGCTCAATGACATAGGTATCTTCAAGTGATTGGAAGAGAGATATAGTCGTTGAAGGGAAGTCATATTTGCCAGACACGGAGGCAAGAAACCACTTAGATCATTGTCATTCATATATAGCTCTTGAAGATGATTTAAGTCACATAGGCCTGATCACATTATAATTTAGGAAAAAAAAATTAAAACTTTGAGTTTCTAATGGAAAAGATATAACCTAGGGAGAGGGTAAGAGTCATCAACCTTACCTTGGGTTGTAGGTAATTGGCCATTTAGACTACAATTCTGCAACCATAAAGTTTTGAGAGAGGGCATCGTTCTGATGGTTTGTAAGATGTTGTTACTGAGAGTATTGGAACTTAAATCCAAGAATTCCAAGTTCTTGAGATTAAAGAAGCCTACCACAATCAAGAAATTATATTAATGTAGAAGCAATTAAAATTATAAAGGAAATGAAAGAGTAAGAGTCATCAACCTTACCCTGGGTTGTAGGTATTCGACCATCTAGTCTGCAGCTGTGCAAAATCAAAGTTCTAAGAGAGGTCATTGTTCCGATGGCTTGGAAGATGCTATTATTGAGAGTATTGTAACTCAAATCCAAGTATTCCAAGTTCTTGAGATCAAGGAAGCCTGCCACAATCAATTAGACAAGAAATTATATTAATGTAGAAGGAATGAAGATTAGAAATAATTCATTACTTATTAATCGTGGCTAAAAAAACTAAAAATATCCAGTAAGTGTAGAAATTGTATTGTCCATTTAAGAGAATGATTTTTTATATGTCTACCCCAAAAAACAAATGCACCTTTGTTAATTTATTTTTCTCCTAAAAATAGCACTCTCTGTATATGAAGTTACCTTTTTATTAAAGAAATTATTGTTTTTTATGTTATCATTATATTTACTTTACATTGAAATGGTGTTGAGAGAGGGGTAAAGTTAAAGTGAAATATTATTTATATTAAATAGATGGTAGAATTTTAAAATAATAAAGATTTCAATTGAGTTAATTTCTAAATTTGAGGTTTAATTGTCTCTCCAAGACTTGTTTAGTAGGTTGCGAAAACATAAAAGAGGAATTTTATGCAAACACATCTAATCGTAGCAGGCCATTGAGTGCTTGCAAAGACAGGTGTTTTAGAGAAGTAGAAAGGTCAATGATAAGTAATAGTGGAGTTTAAAGTTGTTAATTTACCTCTAGAAAGTACAATGCCATTGAGTGCTTGTAATGACATGTTTTTTAGAGAAGACAGTGCTCCAAGGCTTTGAAGAGAGTATTCATCTAGAGAACAACCGTCCAGATACAAACTTTGCAAGGAGCTTAAATTTTGCAACTCTGTTCAAAAGTAGCAAGTTGAATTTTTCAATTAAACCCAAATATATAAACATCACTGTATATAATATATAACTTACCGTCACTTAATATTCTTCCTATAAAATCATTGTATCCCATAGAAAGTTTCGTGAGGTTTGGGAATGCTCGTAATGATTGCAGTAACTGGAAGCTACTTCCATAGGTTGTGATATTTTCTAGCCATAGACTCCTCAAGTTGCTTGGACCTGCAAGTTAGTTGGGGAAAAAACGTATAGATATTATTAATATTGTCCAAAAGCAAAAATAATTAATATTATTAATATGGGCTCAAATATTATCTTCATGATACCATGTAATGTGGAAGTTACTACTTACCTCTTGAGACTATCAATTTGTTAATATTGTTGCCGTTCAAATACAAGATCTCCAAGCTACTCAAAGATTCTTGATATTTATAAAAATAATAGTTAATTAATTCATTACAAAACATAAATTGTGTTTTTTGAAATTAAATTTAATAGATAATTGTGTTAATTAAATTTAATATTTATAATAATAATAGTATATAAAAAACCTAACCTTTCAAATCTATTAACCCCTCCAATCTATTATAATCCAAATATAATAATTTAAGAGAGGAAAGCAACTCCACAAATGATAGAATACTACTATCAAAACGATTAATTCCCAAGTCAAGATACTTCAAATTGCTTAGTTTCTGTAACTCATAACCACCTATATAAAAAAATAAATTAAATAAGATTTCACATGAAGAATAAAAAAAGATATTATTGGAGTAATTTAATTATTATTGATGAAGAGTCATGTAATTATTACAGTGACTTCATGTAAAGAGGTTGAGATGATAAAAGTAAAAGTAAAAGGAGTGATTGTTACAGTGATGATGTCATGATTATATTAATAATCTAAGGAATTAAACAACACCTTATTGCTAAATATTTTCTTCGATGATGAATTACTCTGGAGAACCAAAATGATAATAACTAAAAAAGTAATATAAATATTTTGTAATACTTAAAGAGCAAACCTTTCTTCTCAACCCAACCAGCTATACGATTACCCCACAAGTGGAGAGCGTTGAGTTGTTGAAAAGGAAGAAACATGTACTGCTGTTGCACCCAATTCTTTACCAATCACAGCAGTGGGCGTCAGTTTCTATCCAGGAGGGAAGGGAGGTGCCATTGGGATAGTTAAGAGAATCTTTGAGGTGCAACAGAGCGATCCTCTCTTCCTCCAAGCAACCAAGAGGATGCCATCCTTGCAGGGAAACCGTCATCACTAACACCGTCAACACCTGAAGGAACAGCCCCATCTTAATATCAAAATATAAAAGGTGATCAATATTTGTTATAGAGGACAGCTAGCGAGGAGGTTAAGGCTTTTATAGAGGACTTTGCGGACCCATGCCGTGGAAAAAACCGCATAGTGGCAACGGACACATCCCCTCAAGGACAATAAATATTTATAATTCAATGTTCATGACTTTCTTAAGCAAAATCAATTAAAAAAAATCTGAAAAAAAATCTCAGTAATTTTAAAAAATATCTTAATGAAAAACACACTCAGCAGCCACATAAGTTAGAAGCTTCATTTTTTTGGTTGAAAAAAAAATTCCACTTCATGGTCGCATCCTCTCTCTCTTGTTTTTTTCTTAATTTTTCAATTGGCCGAAGTCCTATTAATATTTTTTTGATGCCGTGTTTTTTTCCTACTAAACACTAAATTTTTAATATAATTATCTTATGAACACTTTTTTTTTTTAAGTTTTAACAAACTAAAAGGTTGTTTGAGAATAAATTTGAAATCATATTTTTTAAAAAATTAATTTTTTTGTTTAAAATTATTTTTTATATTTTTTTATCGTTATCATATGTTAATGTGAAAAATAATTTAAAAAAAAATTAAAAAAAAATTATTTTATTTTATTTCAGTACATAATTCACAATATCTGAATTCATTTATTTAACATTTATCTTTAATATATATAATCTGAACATAGTTTTGAAACCTGACCCGGCGGGTCGACCCGGGACCCGGCCGACCCAGGGCTGGAACCGGGCCGGATTGAAGAAAAAATAGGAAAAGTCATGACCCGGTATGACCCGGCCGACCCAGCGGGTTGACCCGGTGACCCAGTTGACTTTTGATTGATAAGAAATGACAGCTGGTTTTTTTTTTTTTTATTAACGTGGATGTCTAGACCAGCTTGCACGTACATCGATTAATCCCACAGACCTTGAAGTTAACGACCATGTAAGTCTCCAAAGATCATGAGAGAACTTGAACTCGTGACTATTAAAAAACAAACCCAAAACCTAACTAGTTAAACTACATCTTAGAGTTTGGTTCTTAATATTCTTGATAGCCTTGCAAGAGTAATGAGTGTGTTTTTTCATCACATTCCTAGTTTTTTTTTTTTTTTTTTGTGTGTTATTTTATTTGCTGGCTTCTTCTCAATTGCTTCAATCTTATTCATGTTTTTCCACGAAAGACTTTGACTTGGGATCAACTTTTCGGCTAATTACTTTTATGCAATTCAAATTTATGTTAGTAAAATCACTTTAATTATTCTTTCAATATTCCCGTACGTGTGATTCACTGCTTGGTGATTCTAAAGTCACCTGTTTAAAATTTAGGACAGCTAAATTTATACGACTAAATTTATTCTTACGATATTATTCCTTTGGTATATAGTATATATTCAAACATAAAAACATGTTTTTTATGTTCCCACTATTTTTGTATTTTATATCATGGTGCCTGATTACCATAACACTAAGTCATAATAAATAAATAAATAAAATTGATTGTGGAATGGCACATGTATTCGGGGAAAAATAAAAAAAATAATCTTATTGCTAGAGATGCATTGGAGCCTTTAATATTTTGCAAAGGCATGGAACACTGATGGCGTCAGCCCAGAAAATTCTAAAATATTCTCGTCATTTCCAAGAAAAATCTATCAAGAGGAATTCTTTATTTATTTGGTAGGCAAGCAAAGTCAAAAGGGAGTGGTAGCTCATCATTTCCAAGAAAATTCTATCAAGAAACGAAGATATTTTTGAAGAATAACAGAAAATAAATAAAACCAAAGCATTTCCCCAATTTATTTTTGATAATTTAGCTTTAATTAAACTTAAGTTAATTTTAATTTTTTATGAAAAGATAATATTAAAATAAAATATTAAAATAAAAAAACACCAAATATGAGTGTCATACCATAAATTTCGTAAAGAATATACTTTTATTCTTAAATTTTAAAAATCACGCAAATCATACAATTTCAGTACCTCAATATTTTTTCAATTTGATTTTAATACAAAAATTTATTTTTGTTATTTTTTAATACATGATTGAGAGAGGAGAGAGAGGTCATCAGATTCTAGTGATGGAGAAAAAAAAATGCATTAATATCGATTTAGATTACCAAAACAGACACTATTTGTGTCAAATAGCTTTATTTAATAAGGAAAGCTCATATTAAGTATTTTTTTTATCTTTAAAGTTCTTGAAAAAATAAATCTAATCTTCGGTTGATTTTCTACCTTGAAAGAAACATGATAATTTTTTTTTTTTGTGTCTTAACACTACTGATCACTTCTTTAAATACGCATTATTGTTGATGAATGAGAATTTAAGTGAATCGAATTTAAGGATTTCTAGAAGAATTAATTCTCTTAAATTTTGTCATATTTTTTGTTTTTGTTTTTATTAATTTGGCTTTTCTTTCTTAATTTTTAATATGTTTTGGATGAAAATGAAATATTTTATATAAATTTTAAAAACAACTATGAGATTTATTCATAAATATTTTGTGTGACTCTTTACTTATATAAACGGATGAAGCATGTAAATTATAGTAATTTTTTTTTATAATAGTTTTAATCTGAATATCTTTTAGGAAAAAATGCATGATGGAAATGTTCTCTCGGACCCACCTCATGGGGAAAACATGTACGATGGCACCATCCAACAGGCCCATTCATGGAAAAATGGATGATGGCAATGGTCTAACTCTTGGAAAAAATGGAGAAAAAAAAAAAGCAGGATGGTATAGGACGGCAGTGTACTCTTCATCACAGTCACTTTCGTTTTCGTTTTTGATATTATTAAGTATTGCTTGCGTGGATTTTTTTTACTCCGCAAGGCCTCACTGTTTTCTCGAGTAATATTAAGGATGGATTATATAAAATTTTATATTTTTCAATTTAGTTTTCAAATTTAGTTTTTGATGATTTAGTTCTAATTAATAATCAATTGATTTTGATTTTGATTTTTTATATAAAAAAATTAAAAAAAAATAAATCGAAATATAAAAAGAAAGTTAAACATGGATGTTATAGTCTTACAAAAGAAACACTTTTACTCCCTTCATTATATTTATTCATATAATTCTGTGTTACTATTATTTATATACATGTGCCAAACTAGAAAATTATAAATCTTCAAAACAACACTGAGATTTATTCATATATATTCTGTGTTACAATTACTTATATAAATGGATGAAGCATGAAAATTATAGAAGGAGATTGTTACATACTAAACTCTGAAGATGAAATTGAGAAATCTCAAGAATAAGTCGTTTCAGAAGCCAAGAAAGAAGATAAAAAAAGATGGAAATTAATGAGCTTCCTAGCGTTAACCTTTTATTTATGTTTTTTCATTAAAGACTGACATCAGCCTTATTAAATTTGATTCGGCAGGAAAGGTTGATGTGAGATCTAGTTTAACCTGAGTTTAGATAAAACTAAGTGAGAGTTTACCCGTTAAACTTGAATGATCAGATTAGTTAACCCGTAAATAGTTTAATTTAATCAAAACATGGTTTTCTTTTTTAACTATGCAATTTTTACTTTTTTTTTTAAAAAAGAATATCTTAAAATGACACAATTTTAAATTAACACCAGTAAACATGAAATAACCTGCACAATCTATTACCTAAACCCTGATTACTCATGGTCCGATGAAGAGGACCTTCTTAAGCTAGTTGTAGTATATAGAGAATTTCTTAATAACATCTTAGAAATATAATTCACATCCGAATTAATAATATAATAGGTTTTAATATTTACTTTTAATATATATATATATATATATATATATAACACACTAAATTGAGATTTTTTTATACAAGATGAAATTAAAACATATTATTCTTTCTCAAGCTTACGGGGCAATATATTTATTTTATTTAAAAACTTGTATTGATTTTATTTTTTTTCCAATTTGAATACTTGTATTCACGAAATGGTTAATAAAATATCTTTGTTAGTTTTGTTATAAAATAATGACATCACAGTTAACTCCTTTTGAATAACTCCTTTTAGATGAGTTTGAATTTATTTTATTTTATTTTTAATTTTTGAACTATAAGAATATAGATAAATTTAAAATAAATATTTTCTTACAATAGTCTTAGAGTGAAATTAGAGCAAAATTTATAATTTTAAAATAAAAAATACATAAAAACATGTTTTTCTGTTCCCACTATTTTTGTATTTTATATCATGGTAATTAAATGTTGCCTGATTAACATAACACTAAATTATAATATAAAAAATTAATTGTGGAATGGCATGGTAGTTGGATCTATTTGTTTTTTTTTTTTTCGTGTGTGTGATTAAATTAATTATCTCGATAAATGACACATGTGTTTGGGGAAAAATAAAATTAATTATTGCTAGAGAGGCACTGGAGCAATTGATATTTTGCAAAGGCATGGAATTCGATGCCAAGGGAATGTAAGATAGTTGTTGACTAGACTGCTGGCGTCAACGTGATAAAGCAATTAATTATAGTTAGCAACGACAAGCTGAATTCAAGTTAGATTTAAAGTTGGATAATAACTATTTTTTAAAATATTTTTATTTGAAAATATATTAAAATAATATATTTTTTATTTTTTAAAAAATATTTTTGATATCAATATATAAAAAAATCAAAAAATATAAAAAAATAATTTTAAATAAAAAAATCAAAATTTATCCAATTTTTATTTGAAGTCCCAATAGGAGCATATCCAGGAAAAGTCTAATCAAACCAAAGCCGTGAAATTAGAAACCAAAAGATTGACTAAATTTGTTTTTATAGTGAGCCAGCTTAGTGGTTGGGCAAAAACTTGATGGAAAGATTATTATTTATTCATCAAAACAATTATTTATTTTGGAGGAAAACCCAAACTCAATTTCATTTGATCAAAGTCACACCATCAAAGAAACCCAAAAAAAAGTATTTAATTGATATAATAATTTTTTTTTTGGTATACTAATATAAGAAAAATAAAAATCTATTAAAATGAGTGGCACTCGAACAACTTTAAATGTTTTCATACTTTATCTTCCAGGCAAGAAAAATCAATAAAAATAGGCGACGCTATTTTGTAAATTGATAGAGATATCAATAAAAAAAACATGGATAAATTTTTTTTTCAATTTGAATATTTATTTTCATGAAATCTGATAAATAAAATATCTTTATTAGTTCTATTATCATAATGATGATGATGTCATAGTTAATTTTTTTTTTAGATGAGTTTGGATTGATTTTATTTTTTTTATTTTATTTTTATTTTTTTAAAAAATTGTTTTGTTTTCAGTTTGAATTTAAATATTTATTTTCATGAAATCTGATAAATAAAACATATATCTTTATTAGTTCTATTATCAAAATGATGATGTCATAGTTAAATTCTTTTAGATGAGTTTGGATTGATTTTATTTTATTTTTAATTTATGAAAAGTAAAGATATGTAAAATACTTATATTTAATATTTTTTTATTCAAGTACTCTAATTGATTTTTTTTTATTTAAGTACTTAATAAACTAGTGTGTGACCATAAATTTGTTTACAGAATAAATGTAAGGTTTACATAAAGTAACTATGGAATAATAAGAATATTAACAATAAGATTTATTTATAAATAAATCATAGATTTAATGTCTCTAAATTTTAAATTTGGTGTGAATAAATTCAAGGGATTTACAAGATAAATAGGACAATATTAGCCTTCGAGAATCTCCCACTCTTCCTCTTCAAGGAATTAATTAGTGGGTAGTTAGTTTGTTCTATTTTCTTCACGTTGTTTATAGTTTTACCTATATTATTGTCACAAATTAGGAATAGTTAAAACTAGTGATATTTCTCGCTTGCTATTAAAACTATAGTTTTTTTAATTTGTTTCTCAATTATTGAAACAATAATATTTTTAATATTATCATTCCCATACTTTTATAAAAATCATTTCTATTAAACCACATTAACATGTTTAAATTAAAGTATATTATCCCTTCTTAATTAAGGAACAAAAATTAAACAAGCTTACGAACCCAGCTCGTGGAACTGCCTTGTTCTTTTTTCTTCTTTTTTTGAACTGCCTTGTCTCTCTTTCTTTTTTGTCTTCCATTTCTTAATCCTTCAAGATTTAAAATACATAGCAATTTAAGTTAGGAATGTTGATGAAACATTAAATATAACCAGAAAACAAATAAAAAAATTAATTATTATTTTTTAAAGTATTTTTTACTTAAAAATATATTAAAATAATATAAATTTTATTTTTTAATATCAGCACATTAAAAAAATCAAGATATATATATATATATATAAAATAATTTTAAATAAAAAATTAAAATTTTATCCAATTTTTATTTGGCCAACCGGGGCATATCCAGGAAAAGTCTATCAAGAAACGAAGATATTCGGAGAATCACAGAAAATAAATCAAACCAAAAGATGGATCAAATTTGTCTCTACAGGAGCCATCTTAGTGATGGGGCAAAAACTTGATGGAGAGATAATTATTTATTTATCAAAACAATTATTTATTCTAGAGAGGAAAACCCAAACTCAATTTCATAATAAAAAAAGTTGGCATATTAATATAAAAAAATAAAAATCTACTAAAATGGATGGACTCAAATAGTTCTGAATGTTCATCTTGTGATCCATTTTTGGGTCCCCGCACAAAAAAAAAATCAATCAAAAATATATCAAAAAAATAATAATTGTAGTGAAAAGAGGATGTTAGAGCGTCTAGAAAATGGTCAAAATCAATCCTAAAAGTCAAGCATTATTCTTGCATGGTTGATCTTTGTGCGCGTGCAGGACTTTTGAACGAAGCTTGGGACTTGATCAAGAAGATGCCTGGAAAACGAGATGAAATTGTGTTGGGGTCATTGCTTGGTGCTGTCAGAGGCGTAGAAATGCAGATGTTGGTGAAAGGGTCATTCAATTGTTTCCAGAGATGCAATTATCTCATCTAAGATATATGCAAATATGAGAAGGTGGGATGATTCTGCAAAGATGAGGCAGTGTGGTGTCTCTAAAACCCCTGACTGTAGCTGGATTGACGTTGGAGCTCGTGCTCATGAATTTCATGCTGGTGACAGCTTACATCATCATTCGTAGAACATATACCAATTGCTGAATGAGGAGATGAAGAGAGAAGGTTACATTCCAAATATATATCGGTTGCATATAGAGGTGGAAATGTTGAAAACTTGGTGGCCTCTTTCAGCCATTGAGCAGTGCATTCGGAGGGATTGTATCTTCTGGTTGATGACTATAGCCAAAATGTTGAATGATAAGTTGTGTTCTTAAGAGCTTGAGCAAGGATCTCTATCTTGCTGATAGAAATGTATAGTTTACCCTCACATGAGTATGTTTCTGTAGAATGAAAATGGTTGTTGGATTGGTACATGCATTTGCTGTAAAATAATGCAAGTTCATTGCGGAAAGAATGCTAAAACTATTTTTTTTTCCAGAACATAAGGAGGGAATGCAGGGGGGATATTGGTGGATTGAAATAAAATGCACTTGACACCTTATAAGTTTTTAAGGGATGCCATAAATCATCATTTTCAATAGTCCTCTAAGCCATAATGTTGTTTAGTTTCTGAACAGACTTCACTTGGAATCTGACAGAACCCAATCTACGATTAGAACTTATGCAGAAATTGCCTCATAACGGGACTCCATATCTATTTGTCTTTCCCTAGTGGGACCTTGTCATTTCAATTGTTGATGTAAATGCAGTGTAAAATGTTTTTAGGCCTTGATTGTAGTTTCTGCTTGGAAAGTAGTTTCTATAAAAAATAAATTATTCAAAAATAAATTATTTTATGATATTTAGCAGTGTTATAAAAAATAAATTGAAAAATATTTTTATTTTTCCTGTTTAATTATAGCAGACTTAACTTTATTTTCATATATTCTTTCGCCATATATTTGTCCATTTCTAATTGGATCTATTATTCTTGTAATTCTCATTTTCTAGTTTTTTTTAGAGGAGGTTTAATTTTTTTGTTTTTACCTCCAGGTGAAAGCTAAGGTTTTCTAGTTTTCTGTACATCACTTTTGGAACATCCGATACCTAGTCTAAGCGTAATTAAATGACTTTAATCAAGCATTGCAGCATATGTTGGACGTTTGAGATTAGAGTATTCAGAAGTGGAGATGAATTGTTATGTGGAATCTCGAGACTGCTTTGATTCATTAATTTGCTCAATACCGGGTGGTCATCCATTTCAAGTGGGGAGTGCCATATGGGCAAGGGTCAGCCCTGAAGGGATTCGTTCTCCACATTACCCTTTGATATTAGCTGGGAAACTCAATCTAAGACAGCTCAATACTCTCAGTTACTAAAGTTGTAGATCAAACAAATTATCTAAGTGCTCACAAGCTTATATACAATCAGTGAAACAAATTTGAATTGATATTTGTGTTGTAATGTATTCCCTTTAATATTAAATATTTTTGGATATATATTTGTGTTGTAAATTTGAATTGATCATCCGTAAAAATCAAGTAATAATGTAATATACAAGGAAAGTAAAAACTCATGGAATTGAAAAGCCTCCGCTATATAAAAACCCTTAAAACCGAATGGAACTGTATAAATTAATACGACATCGTTTGGGCATGCTTTTAAACTTGTTTAAATCTTAAAACTAGAATACACAATGAAGCACAAAGTCTTGGTACCATCAAAGCTATGAAAACCCAAACTTGGATAAAATGGGAAGATTATCCACTAGAAAATAATAGCAATTGTTGATGCTCACCTCAATAAAGTGAAACCAAGCTCGTCGCCAATATGGATTTATATATAGAACTGCACCAATCACCAGCAGCACCATGATGTATGCAACCCAAAAGGTCACATAGAAAACCTCCATATTCATGAAGCCACCATGATCTTCATTGTTCGTTGAAGTTGGCGTTGATGATGGTGGCATAACAGCAGCACATATTTTGGGTAGCGGTTCTCCACAAAGAAAAGGGTTGTCCTTGTAGCAACTCTCATCAAACGTGGCAAACTGTGCAACTCTCGCAGGAGTCTTACCGGATAAATTATTGTGAGCCACACTAAAAACTTCTAGAGAAAATAGTTCAGTAAGTCGAGGTGGGATTTCTCCATCCAGTTTGTTGTAGGAAAGATCCAAGCTCTCTATTTCCTTTAAGTTCCAAAATGTTGGTGGAATTGGTCCAGTCAAACTGTTGTGCGAAAGGTTCAATGCCTTGATCTTGCTGAGGTTTCCAATTTCAGGAGGAATATTCCCGGTGAAATTGTTGCATGAGAAATCAATTCCTATTAAGTACTGGATAATGCTTCCTTTATAAGGAAGGGATACATTCTTTGTTGTAAACTCGAAAGATTGTTGTGATGAGAACATAGAATCATGGGAATTGTATTGAAAAGGAAAAGGATGAGTAGATATCATCCAAGAGAGGATGTTACCAGAAAGATAATTGTGAGATAGATCAATCACGGTTAATTGGTCCAACCTGCATAATCGAATTGGGATTTCACCTTCAAGATTGTTATAACTCAAGAGTAGAAATCTCAAGTTAGATAGCCTGCCAATCCATTCTGGAATTCTACCAGTTAAATCATTATGGGAAAGATCTAATGCGAATATCTCAGAGGAGTCATAAAATGCCATTGCGATCGGTCCTTGCAACTTATTTCTAGACAAATAAACAACTCTTAATTTTGAAGAAGTGTTGAATCTAGGTGGTAAAGGACCAGATAAATTGTTCCTTGATAGGTCCAAGAATTCAAGAGAAGACATATTCCCAATCCATCCAGGGATCTGCCCTTGCAAACTGTTGTTGGACAGGTCTAACTCGTACATCAAGCTCATGTTACCTAATGAGGAAGGAATGCTTCCATTGAAACCATTATCAGACATCAATAAAACTTCTAACCCTGGCAAATGAGCTCTAATTTCTGAAGGGATTTGTCCTTGGAAGTGATTCATTGATATACTTAGGAATGACAAATTCACATGAGAACTCTTTGGCAACAAGAATGGACCTGAAAGAGAACAATTTTCTAAAGAAAGACGTTTGAGGTATGTGTTGTTCTCAATCAACCAATTTGGAAACTCTCCCTTTATTTGGAAGTTTGTAAGATCCAAAGATTGCAGGCTGAACTGATGGTAAAGGAACTTGGGAAATGCTCTCGTATTTTGTCCACCATTGCTCAAAGAAAGGGACTCTAACTGGAACTTTGGGGTGAGATTATGATCATCTTCTTCTGCACATATTTCATTCCCTGAACCATAAAAAGACTTGAGTTTTGAAAGGTTGTATAACGGGCTCAATGACATAGGTATCTTCAAGTGATTGGAAGAGAGATATAATCGTTGAAGGGAAGTCATATTTGCCAGACACGGAGGCAAGAAACCAATGAGATCATTGTCATACATATATAGCTCTTGAAGATGATTTAAGTCACATAGGCCTGATCACATTATAATTTAGGAAAAAAAATTAAAACTTTGAGTTTCTAATGGAAAAGATATAACCTAGGGAGAGGGTAAGAGTCATCAACCTTACCTTGGGTTGTAGGTAATTGGCCATTTAGACTACAATTCTGCAACCATAAAGTTTTAAGAGAGGGCATCGTTCTGATGGTTTGTAAGATGTTGTTACTGAGAGTATTGGAACTTAAATCCAAGAATTCCAAGTTCTTGAGATTAAAGAAGCCTACTACAATCAAGAAATTATATTAACGTAGAAGCAATTAAAATTATAAAGGAAATGAAAGAGTAAGAGTCATCAACCTTACCTTGGGTTGTAGGTATTTGACCATCTATTCTGCAGCTCTGCAAAATCAAAGTTCTAAGAGAGGTCATCGTTCCGATGGCTTGGAAGATGCTATTATTGAGAGTATTGTAACTCAAATCCAAGTATTCCAAGTTCTTGAGATCAAGGAAGCCTGCCACAATCAATTAGACAAGAAATTATATTAATGTAGAAGGAATGAAGATTAGAAATAATTCATTACTTATTAATCGTGGCTAAAAAACTAAAAATATCTAGTAAGTGTAGAAATTGTATTGTCCATTTAAGAGAATGATTTTTTATACGCCTGACCCAAAAATAAAAATACACCATTGTTAATTTATTATCCTCCTAAAAATAGCACTCTTTGTATATGAAGTTACCTTTTTATTAAAGAAATTATTGTTTTTTACGTTATTGTTTAAATTATATTACACTAAAATGATGTTGAAAGAGGGGCAAAATTAAAGTGAAATATTATTTATATTAAATGGATGGTAGAATTTTAAAATAATAAAGATTTTAATTGAGTTAATTTCTAAATTTGAGGTTTAATTGACTTTCTGTTTTTTTTATATTATGAATTTAATTTCTAATGGATTTGAGTTGACTAGGTTATGAAAACATAAAAGAGAAATTCTAATTTAGCAGGCATAGAAGAAGAATAGTCAATGATAAGTAATAGTGGAGTTGAAATTTGTTAATTTACCTCCATAAGGTACAGTGACAATGAGTGCTTGCAATGACAGATTTTTTAGAGAAGGCAATGCTCCAAGACTTTGAAGGGAGTGTTCATCTAGAGAACAACTGTCCAGATACAAATTTTTCAAGGAGCTCAAATTTTGGAACCCTGTTTGTTCAAAAGTAGCAAATTGTATTTTTCAATTAAACCCAAATATATAAACATCACTATATATAATATAATATATGACTTACTGTCACCTAATATTCTTCCTCTAAAATTGTTGTAGTTCAGATAAAGTGTCGTGAGGTTTAGGAATGCTCCTAATGATTGCAGTAACTGGAAGCTATTTCCATAGGTTGTGATATTACCTAGCGATAGAGTACTCAAGTTGCTTGGACCTGCAAGTTAGTTAGGGAAGAAACATACAAAAGCGAAGATAATTAATATTGTTGGATGGGCTCATCATCATGACGTTAACAAGTAGGTAATGTGAATGTGTTACGAATTACCTCTTGAGGCTATCAATTTGTTAATATTATTGCCGCCCAAATACAAGGTCTCCAAGCTGCTCAGATATTCTTGATATTTATATAAACAAATAGTTAATTAATTCACTACAACACAAAAATTGTGTTTTTCAAAATTAAATTTAATAGATAATTGTGTTTAATTAAATTGAATATTTATAAAAATAATAGTATTTAAAAAAACTAACCTTCCAAATCTATTAACCCCTCCAGCCTATTATAATCTAAATATAATAATTTAAGAGATGAAAATCCCTTCATAGATGATAAAATACTGTTATCGAAGCTATTAGATCCCAAGTCAAGGATCTCCAAATTGCTCAATCTTGATAATTCATAACCACCTACATAAAATCAAAAATAAAATTAAGACTTCATGTAAAGAATAAAAAAGATATTATTGGAGTAATTTAATTATGATCATTGATGAAGAGGCAAGTAATTGTTACAGTGACTTCATGTAAAGAGGTTGAGGCGGTGAAAGAGAAAGGAATAATTGTTACAATGATGATGTCATGATTATAATAATGTAAGGAATTAAACAACACCTTATTGCTAAATATGATTTCTATTTTCTTCTATGAATTACTTACTGTGGAGAACCAAAATTAATGATACTAATTAAACAACACCTTATTTGATTAATTTAAAAAAACTGATCTAAATATTTTGTAATACTTAAGAGAGCAAACCTTTGTTCTCAACCCAACCAGCTATACTATTATTCCACAAGGAGAGAGTGTTGAGTTGTTGGAAAGGAAGGAACAAGGAGGCATTTAAGTACCAATCTCCCAGTTCCTGGTTCCTTACGCTGTCAAGATAGAGTCTGGTGACTCGACCTGTACTGCTGTTGCAGACAATACTTTCCCAATCACAACAGTGGGCGTCAGCTTTTATCCAGGAGGGAAGGGAAGTGCCATTGGGATAGTTAAGAGAATCTTTGAGGTGCAACAGAGCGATCCTCTCTTCCTCCAAGCAACCAAGAGGCAGCCATCCTTGCAGCGAAACCGTTATCACTAACACCGTGAACACCTGAAGGAACAGCCCCATCTTAATATATATCAACTATTACAATATTAATTGTTGCGAATGGCAGCGAGGAGGTTAAGGCTTTTATAGAGGACTTCACGGACCCATGCCGTGCAAAAAACTGCATGATGGCAACGGACACTTAGCAGCCACATAAGTAAGAAGCTTCATTTTTTTGGTTTTTTTAAAAAATCCACATCATAGTCGCATCCTCTCTCTCTTGTTTTTTCTTAATTTTTCAAATGGCCGAAATCCTATTAATAATTTTTTCCAACTCAAATTCAAGCCCTCCTGACCAAATATTTGTGCCTTTACTAACTCTTCAACATTAACTAAAAAAAATGTTCAACATTCTAATTTGATGAACATTTTCCATTTTAATTTTAACAAGGTTCAATTTGAATTTTTTTCCTACTGAACACAAAATTTTTAATATAGTTCTCCTATGAACACTATTTTTTTTAGTTTTAACAAACTAAAAGGTTGTTTGAAAATAAATCTGAAATCGTGTTTTTTTTTAATAATTTTTTTGTTTAAAATAAATTTTTTATGTTTTTTTTATTGTTCTGTTATGATATGTTAATGTTAAAAATAATTTTAAAAAAATATTTTGAAAACAACTTTTTTATTTTATTTTAATACATAATTCACAATATCTGAATTGATTCATTTAACATTTATCTTTAATATATATAATCTCTTTGTTTTTTTTTATAATACTCTTAATCTGAATATCTTCTAGGAAAAAAAAGCATGATGGCAATAGTCCAACGGACCCAACTCCTGGAAAAAATGCATGATGACATCATCCAACGGACCCATCTCGTGGAAAAAAAAGAAGAAGCAGGATGCCATAGGACGGCAGTGTCCTCTTCATCACATTTGTTTTCATTTTGATACTAACCTATTTGTTTTATGTTTGAAAAGTATTTAAAAAAATAATTTTTTATTTTAAATAATTTTTTTAGTATTTTCAGATTATTTTAATATGTTGATGTCAAAAATAATTTAAAAAAATAAAAAAATATTATTTTAATACATTTCCAAACGAAAAATACTTTAAAAACCATCGATTACCACACTTTCAAACACCCCTTAAATGTTGCTCGAGTTGATTTTTTTTCCTTGTCAAGACTTTACTATTCATCCTTTTGTATATTATTATAGATGAACTATTTAAAAATTTATGTTTTTTAATTTGTTCCTCAATTTTTTTTTAATAATTTAGTTCTAATTAAACTCTAGTTGTTCTAATTTCTTTTGAAAAGATAGGATTACAATAAGAGGGACTGAAATAAAAAAAAAAAACACCAAATATGAGTGTAATGCCATAAGTTTTGTAAAGGATGCATTTTGATTTTTAAACTTTAAAAATCACATGAATCATATAATTTCAGTATCTTAATATCTTTTCAATTTAATTTTAATACAAAAATTTATTTTTATTAATTTTTAATTTCTAGTTAAGAAAAAAGAGAGAAATCATCAAATTCTAACGGGCCCAACTCTTGTTAAAAATGAAGAAGAAAAAAGCATGATCACAATCCCTTTCGTTTTCGTTTTGATATTATTGATTTTAATTTTTTTAACTTGAGTTTAGAGAAAAACTAAATGAGAATTTACCCGTTAAACTTGAATGATCAAATCAGTTAATCCGTAAATAGTTCAACTTAGTCAAAACATGGTTTTACTTTTTTTAACTATGCAATATTTTGAACTTTTTTTAAAAAATAATTTCTTAAAATGATATAATTTTAAATTAACACTGATCAACATGAACTAACCTGCATAATTTATTACCTAAACCCTGATCACTCATGCCTAACCATAGATTGTTCTATTTTCTTTAGTTTTGATGAACATGACATTAATTTAATAACTTTAGTTTTGATGAACATGACATTCTTATGAAAAATGTCGCGCGCACGTGTGAGTGGGAAAAACGCGTTTGTTCTATTTTCTTTACTTTGACTATAGTCTTCCCTGACATTATTATTGTCACAAAGTGGGCATATTTCTTCTGTTATCTTTCAAGATTTGAATTGAAAACGAGGGACGTAATTATACATTAGTTGAAATTTTATGATGTACATTAATTAATCCTTTTAAATTGAAGTCAAGTTATTAATTAATTAATTCCTATAGATTTTCAATCCTCAAACCAATTTCAAACAAATCACTTCAAGTGATTCATCGTAGTTCATGATCAATTCCTTAAATCCTATAAATAAGATTGATCGATCAAATTTTATAATTAATAATAATAAATGAGTAGCATGCTAATAAATATTTGTGGAAGTGAACTGTTTTTTATTGAAAAAAGAATAATTAAGCGATCCTCTTCTTTTTATATAATAATATAATAACAACCGTAGTTTAAATTATCTCGAAAGGCATGATTTTTCACATGTAATTTCCATCAAATTCAAAAGGCATGATTTTCCACACGTAATTTCAATAATAATAAAAAAAAACAGTTGCAAGTCTTTATATTTATCATCATCATCATAAAAAAAAAACAGACCCATCTCACACTGCACATTTTTGTCCATCTTACTTCTTTAATTGTGGATTCAATCAATATTATTAAAATCAAGTTCAACATCAAATTATTTTTAATATTAACACATTAAAATATAAAAAAGTTAAAAATTAAATTTTATTCTATTTTTATTTGGAACGCAGCACTAACCAGTTATTAAAATCTAGTTTAGCTAGAGAGGATGTGATTAAATTAATTATTTCGCTAAATGTGGTCGATTATATTCTTATCCATCACTTTGATTATTTTTCACTTTCTTCACTCTTTCTATGATTCAAAAGTTACTTATTCAAAAAAAAAAAAAATTTAATTGTGGAATGGTATGGTAGTTGGATCTATTTGTTTTTTTTTTTTGTGTGGTTAAATTAATTATTTCCATAAATATTTGGGGGAAAATAAAATTAATTATTGCTAGAGAGGCACTGGAGCCTTTGATATTTTGCAAAGGCATGGAATTCGATGCCAAGGGAATGTAAGATAGTTGTTGACTGCTGGCGTCAACGTGATAAAGCAATTAATTATAGTGAAAATCAAATAGTTAACAACGACAAGCTGAATTCAAGTTAGATTTAAAGTTGGATAATAATTGAAGTATTTTTATTTGAAAATAAATTAAAATAATATATTTTTTATTTTTTAAAAAAAATACTTTTAATATCATTATATTAAAAAATTCAATAAATATATATATAAATAATTTTAAATAAAAAAATCAAATTTTATCTGATTTTTATTTGAAAAACAATACCATCTAGGGCATATCCAGGAAAAGTCTATCAAGAAACAAAGATATTCGAAGAATGACTGAAAATAAATCAAACCAAAGCCATGGAATTAGAAACCAAAAGATGGACCAAATTTGTCTCTATAGTGAGCCATCAAAGTGGTGGGGCAAAAACTTGATGGGGAGATAATTATTTATTCATCAAAACAATTATTTATTCTGGAGGAAAACCCAAACTCAATTTCATTTGATCAAAGTCATACCATCAAAGAAAACAAGAAAAAGGTATTTAATTAATATAATAATAAAAAAATTTAATTGTGGAATGGTATGGTAGTTGGATCTATTTGTTTTTTTTTTTTTTGTGTGGTTAAATTAATTATTTCCATAAATATTTGGGGGAAAATAAAATTAATTATTGCTAGAGAGGCACTGGAGCCTTTGATATTTTGCAAAGGCATGGAATTCGATGCCAAGGGAATGTAAGATAGTTGTTGACTGCTGGCGTCAACGTGATAAAACAATTAATTATAGTGAAAGTGAAATAGTTAACAACGATAAGCTGAATTCAATTTAGATTTGAAAATTCTCAGAAACTTTACTATTTTTCGCAATGTATGAATAATGAAAATTCAGAAACTCTCCTTGCTGCAGGAAATAGCCCTTGTTGTTGAATTTGAATCTATGAAAATAATTCTGAATTTTCACTATAATTTTCATTATAGTGAAAATGATGCAGCAATAAAATATACCCACAGAACAGTAGGCTAGCCGAGTCAAAAGGAGGGTTGCCTCATCTTAATGATATTTAATGTTGGATAACGATTATTTTTTAAAAAATTTTATTTAAAAATATATTAAAATAATATTTTTTTTATTTTTAAAAAATATTTTGACATAACACATTAAAAAATACAAAAACATTATTCACTATTGTTTTTTTTTTTTTTTTGAACTGCCTTGTCTCTCTTTCTATTTTGTCTCCCATCTGTTAGGCCTTCAAGATTCAAAATACATAGCAATTTATGTTAGGAATATTGATGAAAAATAAAATATAACCAGAAAACAAATACAAAAACAAAAATTATTTTTTAAAGTATTTTTTACTTAAAAATATATTAAAATAATATACTTTTTATTTTTTAAAAAATATTTTTTATATCAGTACATTAAAAATTTAAAAATATAAAAAATTAATTTTAAATAAAAAAATAAAATTTTATCCAATTTTTATTTGGAATACAGTATCAACGAAAAAATCTATCAAGAAACAAAGATATTCGAAGAATGACAAAAAATAAATCAAACCAAAGCCATGGAATTAAAACCAAAAGATGGACCAAATTTGTCTCTAAAGTGAGCCATCTTAGTGATAATTATTTATTTACCAAAACAATTATTTATTCTAGAGGAAAACCCAAACTCAATTTCATTCGATCAAAGTCACAACATCAAAGAAAACAAGAAAAAGGTATTTAATTGATATAATAAAAAAAAAGTTGGTATACTAATATAAAAATAATAAAAATCTACTAAAATGAGTGGATTCAAATAGATCTGAATATTCATATACCTTATCTTCTAAGTAAGAAGAAATAATAAAAATAGGTGACGTTCTTTTCTCCGGTTGTAAATGGATGGAGACATCAATACCAAAAACATGGACAATTTCTTTTTTCAATTTGAATACTTATTTTCACAAAATCTTATCAATAAAATATCTTCACTAGTTCTATTATTAGAATGATGATGTCACAATTAACTTTTTTTTAGATGAGTTTGGATTGATTTTATTTTATTTTTAATTTCTGAATAATAAGGATATATAAAAAATATTTATACTTTATATCTTCTTTTATTCAAGTACTCTTTCTATTTAAGTACTTGATAAACTAGTGTCTGTCCATAAATTTGTTTACTTTGATTTCTCTAATAAATGTAAGGTTTACATATAGTAACTATGGAATAATAAGAATATTAACAATAAAATTTATTTATAAATAAATCATTGATTTAATTTCTTTGAATTTTAAATTTGGTGTGAATAAAGTCAAGGGATTTCCAAGATAAATAGTATTTCAAAAAATTGAGAATCTCCCACTCTTCACTTTGTCTATAGTTTTACCTATATTATGGTCACAAATTAGGGATAGTTAAACTAGTGATATTTCTCGCACGCTCTTAAAATTATAGTTTTTTTAATTTGTTCCTCAATTTGTTTTTGATAATTTAGTTCTAATTAAAGACCAATTAATTTTGATTTATTATGAAAAGATAGGATTGAATGAAGAGGGACCGAAATGAAAAAGGCACCAAACATGGGTCTCATGCCATAAGTTTCGCAAATGATGCATTTTGGTTCTTAAACTTTGAAAATCACGCAAATCATATAATTTCAGTATTTCAATATTTTTCCAATTTAATTTTGATACAAAAGTTTATTTTTGTTATTTTTTAATTCCTAGTTAAGAGAAGGGAGAGAGAGGTCAATAAATTCAGGTGATAGAGAGAGAAAAATGTTATTGATATCGATTGAGATCACCAAAATGGACGATATTTGTGTGAAATGACTTTATTTAATGATGAAAGCTCATATTAAGTATTTTTTTTACCTTTAAAGTTTGTGGAAAAAAAGATTTGATTTTGTAGTTGATTTTTACCTTAAAAGAAACATGATAAGATTTTTTTTTTTTTTTAACACTACTAATCACTTCTTTAAATATACGTTATTGTTGATGTATGAGAATTTAAGTGAAAAGAATTTTAGGATTTCTAGAAAATTGAATTCTCTCAAATTTTGTTATATTTTCTGTTTTTATTTTTATTAATTTGGATTTTCTTTCTTACTTTATAATATTTTTTGGATGAGAATGAAATATTTTATATAAACTTTAAAAACAACACTGATATATATATATATTCTGTGTTACTATTACTTATATAAATGGATGAAGCATGAAAATTATAGAAGGCGATTGTCACAAACTAAACTCTGAAGATGAAATTGAAAAATCTCAAGGAGCAAACTAAAAATTTAACAAAATCTTAAATTATAGCATATTATCCCTTCTCAAGAAATTAAATATGGCTGAAAACAAATACAAAAAAAAAAAAATTATAGCATATTATCCCTTCTGAAGCTTACGGGCAATATGGTCTCATGGACTCTTATCATCCCTTTGAAGAAACTCCTGATAGCAATGGTCTCACGGACTCCTCACATCGCACTTTGATTATTCTTCACTTTCTCGACTCTTCCTGTGTTTCACTACTTGATGATTCAAGAGTTATTCATTTGAAAAAACAATTAATTGTGGAGTCGTATGGTAGCTGCATCTATTTGTTTTTTTATTTTTTGTGATTAAATTAATTATTTCGATAAATGACACATGTATTGAGGGAAAATAAAATTAATTATTGCTAGAGAGGCACTGGAGCCTTTGATATTTTGCAAAGGCATGGAAAATTCGATGCCAAGGGAATGTAAGATAGTTGTTAGACTGCTGGCGTCAAGGTGATAAAGCAATTAATTATAGTTAGCAACGACAAGCTGAATTCAAGTTAGATTTAAAGTTGGATAATAGCTATTTGTTGAAGTATTTTTATTTGAAAATAAAATAATATAATATATTTTTTATTTTTTTAAAAAAATACTTTTAATATCAGTATATTAAAAAATTCAAAAAATATATATAAAAATAATTTTAAATAAAAAAATCAAACTTTTTCTAATTTTTATTTGAAACACAGTACCAACCAAGGTATATCCAGGAAAAGTCTAACAAGAAATGAAGATATTCGGATAATGATTGAAAATAAATCAAACCAAAGCCGTGAAATTAGAAACCCAAAGATGGACCAAATTTGTCTTTACAGTGAGCCATCTTAGTGGTGGGGCAAAAACTTGATGGAGAAATAATTATTTATTCATCAAAACAATATTTATTTATTTTGGAGGGAAACCCAAACTCAATTTCATTTGATTAACGTCACACCATCAGAGAAAACAAGAAAAAAGTATTTAATTGATATAATAAAAAACAAATTTGGTATACTAATATAAGAAAAATAAAAATCTACTAAACTGGATGACACTCAAACAGCTCTGAATATTTGCATTCCTTATCTTATAAGCAAGAAGAGACAATAAAAAAAAGTGACGTTTCTTTTCTCCCGTTGTAAATAGATGGAGACATCAATACCAAAATAAACATGAATTAGTTAGAATAATTATAACTAACTAATATAATAGGTTTTAATATTTACTTTTAATATATATAAAATGAAAGATATTAAGAGTTGATTAATGTTGTTAAGCTATATATGTTTAAATATTTGCAATATGTACATATTTTAATTTTAATATTAGTAATTATAAAGTTTATTTAGTTAATAAAAACTCCTTCATTTTTGTTTTCTCATCTCTTACTATTGTTCTTTCTTTTCTTTTGAATTGTCTTGTCTCTTTATTTTTTGTTTCCCATCTCTCAATCCTTCAAGATTCAAAATACATAGCAATTTATGTTAGGAATATTGATAAAAAAAATAAATATAATCAGAAAACAAATACAAAAAAAAATGATATTGGAGAAAGAGAGTATCTAATTCTAGTAAAGCATTTAAATTTCCATTGAAAGATGCGTCATATATTAATATAAGGTCCATTTTCCATTAACTAATCTGCGGTTGCATTCTAACGCTTGAGATTTATTTTTTTTACTTAAGCATTTAATTCTTTTTTATACACTAAATTGAAATTAAAGCATATTACCCCTGCTCAAGCTTATGGGGTCTCAACTCTCATGAACCCGTCTCGTAGATAAAACAAAAAACGCTTGATAGCAATTGTCTCATGGACCATCCCACTGGTCTCTATCGTGGAAAAAAAATACAGATGATAATGATCTTACAGACCATCCCACTAACCCACATCTTTCTTTCTCTTTTGTCTCTCATTATACTTATAAAACCTATTCAAGTCGTAGACTGAGTGATTTAGTTTAAAATAATATTATTTTAAGATATATATTTTTTTAAAATTATAACAAAATCATTTTAAAAAATATTTGAATAGTCAAATCTAGTTTCACTTGGATTTTAACTAGACAATATGTTGACCTAATAGATTAATATAGTTTAATCGGGTCAACTTTTATATAGTTTAATAAAACCTAGTTTGAAAGTAAAATACTAAATTCTTCATACCATCAAGTTGACCCGTTAAGATAAACCGGATTTAATAACACCTCTCCCGGCTCTCAATCCAGTGAACACAAATGAAAAAAAGCTTTACGTACAGATGTTTGGGTTTGTTTAGAGATTCATTATAGCAAATAGGCTCAAAAGGTTGGATATGTTATTACTTTCTCCCCCTGTCTTGTATATAGTGTCCTCTGTTTTTATTTTATGCTAGATAGCCTCTAATTTTGGCTCTACCACCTTTCTATAATAATACTCGACTATTATAAAAAGAAGAAGAAGCAGAAGCAGAAATAACTTAGCGCGTTTGTGTATAGATAGTTTCCTTGAATGAAGCATGTACATGTCTGATGAGCAGAAAGACAAAAAATGGTAAATGAGGACAGCATTGCATCACCACCATGGCAAACTCGGCATGACCGAGGAGTGCAGCAATGTGCAAAGGAGTGTTTGATGTGCTAAGGATATATAGCCAAGTAATTGTTTCTTTTTTGAGACTAAGAGTCAGTGTGTAGCGGAATTAGCCTTCGTTCTCTCCTTCTGGTCAATCGTCTTGGAGAGCCTATGATCTTGCCTTGATCAAGACTCCTATCTTAGTTATTCAACAAATATGAAGAAATTTTCCAAAATCATTTCTTGACAAAACATCTCACGCATCCCTCAGCCCTTGTCAAATCCTCCATCCCCTTATGCCCTTGCACAGACTTGCCCCCGGGGTAAATTCTAAAACTCGGGGCATCTTTTATATGGAATATGCAATTTCCAAAAGGTCTGAGGAATCGAACAAAGAGGGAAATGATTGGGCATCAGTCTTGAAACCACAATGATCCGATGGACGAGAGCCGCTAGTGGAGAAGGATTCATGCATCTCTGTTTTTGTGTATTCCTCATGCTCTTTTTCACTGTACAACAGAACTTTTGCCTCTTCAGTTTTTCCTTTTAGACTCTCTTCAATCAATGGAAAGATGAAACACCACAGAAAGGTGTAAACTGACAAGAAATTCAATGCTCACACTTTGAATTTTAATTTGCATGTTTCAGGTCATTGATAGCTATACATTAAAATTACAGAGTAAAATATCATTTATCAAGATTGTCTTGTTCGTTATTGATGATGATTAGTGATTCGAAATGGATGCTGGAAATTGGAACAAAGTGTTTGTGTAATTTGCTACCGCTTTGGGGGACTTGATTTTCTTTTCTTTGAGTTATGTCGTGAATTCAAGTTACGCAGGATTTAAGAATTCTTCAAGACATAGAACCATCTTAATTGGGGATCGAAAACTTGATGGACGAGTTGTTAGATAGGTTGTGAGAACATCAAGGCCCAAAGAAGAAGAGGAATTCTTTATGGGGCACAGTCACAGGCATATCTAGAGAAGATACAGAGTTGAGTTGAAACTTGTTAATTGATCTTAAAAAGATACAGAGCCCCTGACTTAAGGCAAAGACAAATATTTTAGAGAAGGTGGTGCTCAAGGGTTTTAAGGGAGTTTTCTCCGGAAAACAAAAGTCCATAAACAACTTTTCCAAGGAACTTAAATTCTCAATTAATTAATTAATTATAATTTGGGTTAACTTTCACACTATTTAAGTTTTTTTTTAATAAAAAAATATTACTAACATCTATATATATATTTTTTAGATTGAAAACATGACTTGTAGCGTAGCGTGGCTACAAATCTATTATTTTCACTATTAGAGACAAGTACTAACTTGTTAAATCTTTTAAAATACACTAGATGGAGTAGAAGTTCTAGATGGAGTAAAGTTGTTAAAATAAGAAATTTACTTTGGATTAATATACAATCTAACCAATTGATACAATAGATTATAATAAATTTAGAGTAGAAGTTCTAAATAAGATGACTGTAAATTAGCGGCACAAGTCGTTCTTCCAATACGCCACTTCCCTTCAACCAAGGATATTCATTAACTTAATTATTATAATTCAAAGTAGATTGTTTCCTTCCAAACATGTTCTTGCTTATCATCCTTTATCAATTTTATGCCAACATATTAGTTTTTTGTTTTTTATGATCACTTAATACCTTCAAATTAGTTTTCAAGTTTTGAGATTAAGTTCATGGATCTATTCTTACCACGAGATTAAAAATGATTTTATATTTAATTAAATAAATAAATAAATTAGTAATATAGATATGATATTCTTTCTTATCCAATTACCACAACAGAACGACCTAGCGTTACCATGTTGAAACAATGCCTACCCAAATAACTCAAGCCCAAACAATGACATGAATTGGGTAAGCAATGCCTCCTTTCTTTTTTATAACAAATACTACTGGGCTTCAGATAAAACGCTTCAGATAAAACAAGAAGAAGATAAAATCTTTATAAGCTAAGATAAATTGATAAAGGAGATTCTCAATAAGTTAAAAATGGAGGATTGTTAATCTTTATAAGCTAAGATAAATTTCTAAAGGAGATTCTCAATAAGTTCAAAATGGAGGATTGTACAAAAATAAATACTCTAGTTGAGTGTGGAGTGAAGATGTCAAACAATTGTCGCACCCGACATCGCGGCGGCCTTAAAAATAACATCAATGGAAAGAACAAATTTCTGGCATCTTGTTCTTTTAGGAGAAAAGGTCTTGTTTAAGGAGTCGCCACCTAGTATTATGGTCACTAGAAACCGTAACTAGTTAACAGAGATTCTATGGTTCGGGACTGGTTACGTAAAAGGAAAGATATTATCATCCCTTAAACGTCTTGCCTGAGGCAGACTGCATTGCTGATTTTGTTTTAAATTGCCAAACGTTTATTAGTTTATGCTATGATAATTTGCTTATAATATTCCCGACTCTGGCGCCAGTGAATATTCAACTACGGATACTTCCAACTCTGACGTTGGTAAATATTATGTAGCTATAAAATAAATTAGATCAATATTTTTATACCTGACTGTAGCATAAGTGAATAGACAAATAAAATAAATTTATTTTTACACATACACATATTTTTTATTTTTAATGTAGCTAAATAAAAATAAAATACAATTAAATTAGTAGTTTTGTTCATGACTCTAGTGTCAATCAATAAACAAATAAAATAAATTTATATTATTTTTATTCATGCATACATATTTTTTTAATTTTTAATTTTTATTATTATTTTTTGGACCGGGTCCAGCTCAGTCCATGTGGCTGGGCTGGACCCAGCAAGCTTAGCCGGGTCACAGGCTTGACCTGGCTGGCCATTGCTTTTTAGTTTTTACCAGCAAGCGTGCGTGAACTGCTCACGCACGCCTGCTACAGGAGCATGTAATTAAAATGCAAGGAGGGAAAGCGCAACTTACCTGGCGCTGCACTTGAAGATGAGGATGACGGTGATGGAGGGCCGGCCGGCTGATGCTATTTTCTCCTCCTCTGTTTTCCTCTTGGTGTTCCTCTAGTCTTCCTTCTCTCTGCCCTCTTTTTCTTTACTTTTATGGGTTCCTTCCTCTTCTCTGATCTCTCTCTCTCTCTACTGTGTTTGCTCTGTTTTTGTTTTTTTTTTTTTTTTGTGTCACCTGTGTTTGTTCCTTTTCTTCCCTTGGTTTCTTGGTTCTCTCTCTCTCTCCTGCGTCCTCGGTTTTCTTTTTTTATGCTTCCCCCCAGTTTTTCCCCCTATTTGCGTCTTCGTCCTCCTGTGCTCCCTTCGTGTTCTAGGTTCTCTCCCCTCGGTTCTGCCCTTTTTTTTCCCCTCGGTTCTGCCCTCCCCCCCCCTCGTCTGTGAATTTTTGCTCTGAAGACGAAGGCGAAGCTGGGGTACGCTGGCTTTTTCTCTGGTTTTTCTTCCCCTGTTTCTGTTTCGTTTTTGCTTCTCTCTCTATCCTACCGGTTCACTTCCTCCCGGCCTCTCTGTTCTTATCTGGCTTTATAGCCAAAGAATGCCAAGCATCCCTACGATTGAAACGGCTTCAAGCCTTTAATCCAGAACCGGTTCCTGATGAATAGCTTCTAAAACGATTGAAACGGCTTCAAGCTTTTAATCCAGAACCGGTTCCTGATGAATAGCTTCTAAAACGATTGAAACGGCTTCAAGCTTTTACTCCAGAAACAGTTCCTGAGGAAGAAGGCGAAGACGCCGTTTGTGTGATGGGAATAGCCATTTTTAATCTGGTCATAGAAGTTCTGAAATCGTGTAATCAAGCCCCTGGGTAAATTGTAATTGGACCCCTGTATTTCGGCGTCTTTTACAAGCTAGTCCTTGAACTTTAACCTGTTGCAATTTTGCCCCCAATTAACCCCAAACTTTGATATTTAATTAAGTCCCTGATTTTATTAATTAAATTAATTTCAAGTTCAAATAAGTCTCAAAACTTATCAATTCTCCAATTAAGTCCTTGATTTGATTAATTAAATTAATTCCAAGCTCAATTAAGTCTCAAAACTTATCAATTATCCAATTAAATCCTTGATTTGATTAATTAAACTAGTCAAGAGTTTAATTAAATCTCTAAACTTCCAATCATGTTGCCCTTAATCCAAATTTATTTTTAATTTCATTCTTTATTTGTTTTTTCATCATCATTTTTCATTTTTTTATTATCATTTCTCAATAAATAATAATAATAATAAACATAAAAAGGGTCAAAAATTGGGTTATGACAACAATGATTAAGGGGAAAAGATAAACTCTACAACATTAATCAAAAGCCTAGTTGAGAGTTTGAAATATTTAACATGCATTCATCTGGATATTCTTTTTGGAGTAGGACTTGTGAGTAGGTTTATGGAAACACCAACTATGACTCACTTCAAAGCTTTGAAGCGAATTCTTCGGTATATAAAATGTACTATTGATTTTGGATTATTTTATGGATATTTTAATAGTTTTGATCTTGTGGGCTATAGTGATAGTTATTGAGTTAGAGATATGAATGATAAAAAGAGTGCTATGAGTTTTGTTTTCTACATTGGAGACACATCATTCACATGGAATTCAAGTAAGCAATCTATAGTCACTTTGTTAATATGTGAAGCTGAATATGTAGTTAATACATCATGTGTTTATCATTTCATATTGCTAAGACGATTATTGAAAGAATTGTGAATGCCACAAGAGAAGCTTTTATATGAACAACTGTCAAAACCTCTAAACCACATCAACCACGAAGCAGTTTACCTCAAGTAAGGTGCGCTAGGGATGCTAATACCTTCTCTAACCACAACCAGTCTCTTACCCTCGAATCTCTGACAAGACCATTACACCCGAGTTTCCTAGCAACCCTGAATCAAACAACTAGCTAGGTGGCGACTCCTAATTGACCCCCCGATGTTGCGCGTCCATGTGTGACACTAGGGAAGAAGTAGATGTTGATGAGGTCAAGTTAATCACTGTTCTTGCAGTTAAGGCTGGTGAAGTTATAGCAATTGATGGAGTTGTTGTTGATGGTAACTGTGAAGTGGATGAGAAAACTTTAACTGGAGGTTCATTTCCGGTTGCCAAACAAGTGGATTCCGTAGTGTGGGTTGGAACTATTAACTTCAATGGTGACATCAATACTTCTCTCTGACACTCTATGAATTGTTTTTGAATGCATTTTGGCTTTGGTGGTAATGGGGTGTTAGAACTACTGCTTTAGCTGAAGACTGTGTGGCGGCTAAAATGGCAAAGCTTGTGGAAGAAGCTCGAAACAGCAAGTCTAAAACTCGAAGATTCATAGACAAATTCGCTCAATACTATACTCCAGGTTAGGCATACTGCAGTCCAATTACTCATCCAGTTTTATAGGCTTTCACTGAAGTAGGGTACCGAGAACGAGTATTTGGACAGCCCTTCACATCATTCTTTTAGAATGAATCGTCAGCTCCATTGCTAGACAATCCTACCTTTCATTTTGTGGGAAAGTTTTCATTTTAGTTCATTGTTCAGATTTGCAGCGGTGATATTCATGCCGGCTGGCGTAGCAGTGATTCCACTAGCATTACGAGTTCATAATCGTGATCACTGGTTTTACTTAGCACTGGTTGTTCTAGTCAGTGCATGTCTATGTGCTCTTATCCTGTCTACACCAGTTGCAACTTTTTGTGCACTAACAAGGGCAGCAACAGCTGGTCTTCTAATCAAAGGGAGGGTACTATCTTGAAACACTAGGCAAGATTAAGGCAATGGCTTTCGACAAAACCGGTACCTTAACAAGAGGTGAATTTGTTGTCACAGATTTCCACCATCTCTGCGATGACATCAGCTTATAGACATTGCTTTATTGGTAGAGTAGGTCTATAATTCTTCTATTATGGCGAACTTTACTCTTCACTGGCAAGTAATGTTTATGCAAGTTTCTAAGGGTATCAAGCATCGAGAGTAAATCAAGTCATCCAATGGCAGCTGCGCTAGTCGACTATGGAAGGTGGCATTCAGTGAAACCAAAGCCTGAGGATCTAGAGGAATTTCAAAAGTTTCCTGGAGAAGGAATCCAAGGAAAAAATGAAGTGAAAAATATATGTATTGATAACAGAAAGATTGCTCACAGAGCTTCCGGAACAGGTGAAAAGCCCTAATTATATCCTAGTAAGAATAAACAATATGATTCACATTTCAAACTAACCATCTATAAAATAACTTTCATCTTGAAAGTTTTTGGCAGTCTTATAAAATAACCATGATTTCTATCGATTTGTAATCTGATATGTAAATCAATCGGTTCCCTTAAACCTTAAACTAACAATATATGATGTGTCATAATTTAACTTTTTATTTTTTTCAAAAATAAATAAAAATAAAAAAAATAATTTAAAAATTGAATCAAGATAACATAAATTAAGAATTAAGGATTAATAATGATGAGATTATAAATTTAAAAGTTAATTTGATCAAAACATGAAAGAATTGATAAGTTTGAGGACTTCAGTAAACTTTAAATTAGTTTAAATAATAAAATCTATAGTTTATTTGAAAAAAATCAAATTTCAGGATTAATATGGGTTAAAATTATAAAAAATTAAAGTTAAAGAACTAAAATAAATAAATGGTGATAGCATTAGGAGGGTTAATTAATTATTCCAAAAGTAATTTTAAAATAATTAAAAGTTAAATAGCTAAATAAATAATGAATTAATTAAATTGAAAACCAAAAATTATTTTTGTAAATGGTAACAGGTTTCAATTGCAATTTATCTAGGAGAAAAATTAAAATAGCCTTTTCAGGTGAAAACAACGCTGTTTCAAAACAAACTATTCATCTCCTTCATCCCACCGATTCAGCAGAAACGGCAGTAGATCATGGTCACGTCTCTATCCAGTATCTCTCCTCCACAATGTGCCCCTAACAGTCCAGTAATGGGCATTTTTTTTTTCTCAAGCATGACAGGACCGTGCTAATCTCCACACTATCCCGGGAGAGATGAAGGGGCATTCTCTTGCTCTATAAAGACCACAACACACAGAGACGAAGAGGCAGGGGGGAAAAAACAGAGACATAGAGAAGACAGAGAGACTTGTCACCTTCCTCCAGCAAAAGGGAACTTTAACTTCCCCTCACCGTAGGTTGTTGATCCAACCAACCAAATACAAACCCAGAGAAACCAGGACGAACAGAGAAAGGCCACAAAGAAGGGGAGAACCACAGACAGATAATACAAAAAAAACACAGACGAAATGAACAAACACAGATAATACAGAGAGAGACCAAGAGGAACAAGAACAGAGAGAGACAGGGAACAAGAGAAAGCAAAAAAAAAAAAAGAAAAAAGAGAGAAAACAAGCAGAGAAAAGCAAGAACAGAGGTGAAGTGAACAAAAAACAGAAGTAGAGGGGAAGAAAGTAACATTGGTTAGCCAGCCCTCCATCACCATCGTCTTCGTCTTTAAGTAGCAACTCCAGGTAAGTCTTTCTTTCTCTTTCCCCCGCTTTGCAGCTTCAATTCTTAATAATAATTGTAATAATAATAACAAACATGGATTGAGGACCATAAGGAACAGCAAACGAAAGGCCTTTTGTCATGATATATATATATATATATATATATATATATATAACAGTATGTAAGAAATGGTTGCGGTGGCGAATCTAGAAGGTGACAGACCAGTAACAGTGGCTGTGGATTATTAGAATTCCAACAAGAAGAATTATAATCTGGACTGGTTCAAAATTAAGAGTCAAAGATGTTAATTACCTCAATGTCTAGGATTCAAAGCTTTTCAGAATCCACACACCAATTCAAAGATCTAACAAACCATCTTCATTTGCATCCATACTCCCAATAGCTCTTTCCACTCAGTATACGAATTTCATACAAAACTTTAACTATAGCAATCTGAAAATGGAAATATATAAAGTTAAGCATGAAAAATGTTTCCCAAGACTTCATTACAAGATTGACCGGTTAAATTTGTGATTCAAACTGAAAATACTTGCCCGGATTAACCAATGAAGAAATTTAATTATTATATCACACAGAAGCTAAAATGAAAAACCGAAACATAAATGAAAATTAATACAACATCGCTTGAGCATGCCTTAAAACTTGTTTAAATCTTAAAACCAGAATACACAACAAAGCACCAAGTCTTAGTACCATCAAGGCTATGAAAATCCAAACTTGGATAAAATGGAAAGATTCTGCACCAGAAAATAATAGCAATTGTTGATGCTCACCTCAATAAAGTAAAACCAAGCTCGTCGCCAATATGGATTTATCTACAGAACTGCACCTATCACTAGCAATTGCGAGTATTTTCTGCATTTGAATTTGATTAGCTTGATTTTATGGTTTATGCAAATTGATTTTCTTCTGAATAGACTGTTGTGAGTGTCTGATGCCCTGGTCTTTGATTTTAATTATGGTTGGCTTTTCACGTTTTCATTTTGATTGATTGTTTCTCTATAACGTGGATCATTTCTGTAGGTTTCATGGTCTTATATCCAGAGACCGGAGCCTGAAGAAAACTCGTCTGAGGTGTGTCATTGTTTTTCTGATGTTAATAAATTTTAGAGCCCAAAGATTGGAAAAACTAAGAATGATGCATGATTGGACATGCTAAATGAGTTGTTCTGGTTTTCATTTGTCTATCTTGTATAATACGTACGGTCGATTTTGTGTTTGATGCCAGGCCATCTATCAATGCCAACTTCTGGGCTGTATTTTTCTCTCATTCATTGACAATTGCATGACTAGGATTTGACCACCATTCTTAATATTTTATGCAACCTTTGGATAATTTTGGTGGGACTGCATCTTTAATTTTCTCCACACTATAGGCTATACATTCTTCCTGCGTCTTCTTTCAGCGTCACATGCATGGAAAACAAATATTTTTTATGAAGTCCCCGTGGTGTATAAATGTTGTTTCTTTGACACGGAATAGACTTGTTAGGATGTTGATAGGGAGACCTTGTCATGTGCTTGAAGTTGTTGATAGGGAGACCTTGTCATGTGCTTGAAGTGATATTTGTGATTTCAGGCAAGTGCTCTTGTTTCTTAGATGACAGATGAGAGATATGCTGTTTTCCAGCAAATTAAGCAGCTTCAGCAAGAACTAGTAAGGTGCTTAGTATGTGAATATATCATGTAAGCTTAATTGCTGAAATTCTTTTAGGACAACCTTGCCTTTAGATCAGTTGTGACTTCAAGAAATATTAGGTACCAAGAAAAGAAAAATACAAAGACAAATCCATATTCTGTGATGAATTCAGTACAGGAAGATAATGTAAATTTTTTTTATGAAGTCCTCGTAGTGTATGAATGTTGTTTCTTTGACACTGAATAGACTTTTTAGGATGTTGATAGGGAGACCTTGTCATGTGCCTGAAGTGATACTGTACAGCACTTCTGGAACATCAGAGACCAGAGGCTGAAGAAAACTCGTCTGAGGTGTGTCATTGTTTTTCTGATGTTAATAAATTTTAGAGCCCAATGTATGAAGATGATATTTGTGATGAATTCAGTGCAGGAAGATATTCCAACCTCAATTTCCAAACCCAAAAAAAACATCATCAAACCCTAACTGAAAAGCTTTTATCTATGATAAAACAATGCAAATCGAAAAACCTACTAAAACAAATCCACACAAATGCTTATAAACTCAATACCAAAACCCAATTTCCTTCTTTCCAAAATCGTTGACCTCAAAGACTTGGCCTATGCATCCCTTGTTTTTAATCAACTCACCAAACCCAATATTTATGCCTTCAATGTCATGATTCGTGGGTTAGCTACCACATGGAAAAAGTATGATTTTTGTGTTGAATTGCATTACAAGCTGAAGTCTTTATGCCTAAAAGCAAACAATTTCACATACCCTTTTTTGTTTATAGCGTGAGGGAATATTTGGGGTTTGGTTCATGGAAATATTGATCATTGTCTGGTGTTCAAGGCTGGTTTGTATGGTGATGAGCATGTAAATCATTCTTTGACTACAATGGACGCAAGGTGTGGTGAAATCGGGTTTGCACGGAAGGTGTTTGATGAAATGGGTGAAAGAGACTTGGTGTCGTGGAATTCGATGATTTCGGGGTATTCTAAGATGGGTTTTGCTAAAGAGGCAATTGGGTTGTTTATGGAAATGAAGGAGGAGGGGTTTGAGCCAGATGAGATGACGTTGGTGAATGTTCTTGGGGCGTGTGGGGATTTGGGTTTGGGGAGATGGGTGGAGGGGCTTGTTTTGGAGAAGAAGATGGAGGTAAATTCGTATGTGGGGTCTGCCTTGATTGTCATGTATGGTAAGTGTGGGGATTTGATATCTGCGAGGAGGGTCTTTGATTCAATGCCAAACAAGGATGTTGTCACTTGGAATGCCATTATCACATGGTAATTAGACCGGTTTTATACTTTGTAATTGTCACATATAGTGGAATTGTGTTTATTTCTGTTCCTTTAAACTAACTTGAAATTTGAATTCTTCCTAATTAATCAGCTATGAAATAAAAACCACACAAATATATGAAATTTGTAAATGCGTTTCAAGTTAATATGATTTTTTTTGTTCAACTATCACTTCATATGTGTGCACAGAATGGAGCTTCCAATGAAGCAATTGTACTATTCATTGGAATGAGAGAGGCAGGTCCTAATCCAGATAAAGTCACAATGATTGAAGTATTGTCTGCATGATCCACAATAGGGGCCCTTGATTTGGGGAAATGGGTTGAGACACATGCATCAGAAATAGATTTACACCACGATGTCTATGTTGCGAGTGAATTAATTGATATGTATGCAAAATGTGGGAGCTTGGATGATGCACTCAGGGTTTTTGAGAGTATGCCTCATAAAAATGAGGTCTCATGGAATGCCATGATTTCTGCTCTTGCTTTCCATGGGCGGGCCCTGGAAGCATTATCATTATTCAGACGCATGTCAAAGGATAATGGCACTGTTCAGCCTAATGACATCACTTTCATAGGAGTACTTTCTGCATGCGTGCATGCCGGATTGGTTGATGAGGGCAGCCAATTGTTTGAATCAATGAAAATGTAATTTGGATTGGTCCCAAATGTCAAGCATTATTCTTGCATGGTTGATCTTTGTGCGCGTGCAGGACTTCCGAATGAAGCTTGGGACTTAATCAAGAAGATGCCTGGTAAACGAGATGGAATTGTGTTGGGGTCATTGCTTGGTGCCTGTCAGAGGCGTAGAAATGCAGATGTTGGTGAAAGGGTCATTCAATTGTTTCCAGAGATGCAATTATCTCATCTAAGATATATGCAAATATGAGAAGGTGGGATGATTCTGCAAAGATGAGGTAGTGTGGTGTCTCTAAAACCTCTGGCTGTAGCTGGATTGACGTTGGAGCTGGTGCTCATGAATTTCATGCTGGTGGCAGCTTACATCATCATTCGGAGAACATATACCAATTGCTGAATGAGGAAATGAAGAGAGAAGGTTACATTCCAAATAGCGGTTGCATATAGAGGTGGAAAAGTTGAAAACTTGGTGGCCTCTTTCAGCCATTGAGCAGTGCATTCGGAGGGATTGTATCTTCTGGTTGATGACTGCAGCCAAAGTGTTGAATGGCAAGTTGTGTTCTTAGGAGCTTGAGCAAGGATCTCTATCTTGCTGATAGAAATGTATAGTTTACCCTCGCATGAGTATGTTTCTGTAGAATGAAAATGGTTGTTGGATTGTTACATGCATTGGCTGTAAAATAATGCAAGTTCATTGCGGAAAGAATGCTAAAACTATTTTTTTTTTAGAACATAAGGAGGGAATGCAGGGGGAATTTTGGTGGATTGAAATAAAATGCACTTGACACCTTTTAAGTTTTTAAGGGATGCCATAAATCATTTTCAATAGTCCTCTATGAAAATGGTTTCCATAAAACAAACAAGGCCAGTTTAGTTTTTTAAAGCTCCCTTTGCTTTCTTAACTTTCTCCTTGCTGTGGCAATTGCAGCTGGAAATATGATAAAGCTGAAGGACATGCTAGTGGAAGTGGAAGAGAAGAAATGCATTTTGATTTGTCAGTGTTTTAAGCAAGTGGAAGTGGAGGTAATTAAAGATTCTAACAAGAGACTTAACTTTATTTTCATATATTCTTTCACCGGATATTTGTCATTTGTCAGTCTAATTGGATCTATTATTCTTGTAATTCTCATTTTCTAGTTTTTTTAGAGGAAGTTTAATTTTTTTTTCTTTTTACCTTCAGG
Source organism: Populus trichocarpa (assembly GCF_000002775.5). NCBI lineage: Eukaryota > Viridiplantae > Streptophyta > Magnoliopsida > Malpighiales > Salicaceae > Populus > Populus trichocarpa. The sequence goes on from NC_037285.2 coordinate 6,036,209, forward strand.
AGAAAGCTAATCATATCAAATACAAGGTTTTCTAGTTTTCTGTACATCACTTTTGGAACATATTTTTGGAATAAATTTGAATTGATATTTGTGTTGTAATGTATTCCCTTTAATATTAAATATTTTTGGATATTCGTGTTGTAAATTTGAATTGACCATCCATAAATATCAAGTAATAATGTAATATACAAGGGAAGTAAAAACTCATGCAATTGAAAAGCCCCCACTATATAAAAACCCACAAAACCAAATGGAACTATATAAATTAATACAACATCGCTTAAGCATGCCTTTAAACTTGTTTAAATCTTAAAACTAGAATACATAACGATGCACCAAGTCTTGGTACTATCAAGGCTATGAAAACCCAAACTTTGATAAAATGGAAAGGTTGTCTACTAAAAAATAATAGCAATTGTTGATGCTCACCTCAATAAAGTGAAACTATGCTTGTCGCCAATATGGATTTATATGCAGAAATGCACCTATCACCAGCAGCACCATGATGTATGCAACCCAAAAGGTAACATAGAAAACCTCCATATCTATGAAGCCACCATTATCTTCATTGTTTGTTGAAGTTGGTGTTTGTGATGGTGGCATAGCCGCACCACATATTTTGGGTAGCGGTTCTCCACAAAGAAAAGGGTTGTCCTTGTAGCAGCTCGCCTCAAACGTGGCAAACTGTGCAACTCTCGCAGGAGTCTTACCGGAAAAATTATTGTGAGCCACACTAAAAACTTCTAGAGAGAATAGTTCAGTAAGACGAGGTGGGATTTCTCCATCTAGTTTATTGTAGGAAAGATCCAAGCTCTCTATTTCCTTCAAGTTCCAAAATGTTGGTGGAATTGTGATGCAGACCAGGTAGCAAACTCATATTTGGCGCGCCTAGAGCACCCAAAAAAGCAAAAGAGCTTATCATTGATGAGTCATAACATGCATAATCAGGCACTTTAAGTTTCTTACGTGACAGTTGGAATTTCCTCCTGTTTCCTTATTTAGCTTTTATTCTCCCAATTATTTTAGGACTGTTTGTTTTAGAAGACTAAGAGTTTCTTTTCGTTTCTTCCTTTAGCTTTTATTTCCACATTAATTCGAGACTGTTCCCAATTTAATTGAGTAGTTTTAGGAGTGTAAGAGATTCGTTTTCTCTATTTATTTGGTTGTAATCGCTTTGCAATGGGCAGTTGGAATAAAAACAAAAACTCCTTTGAGTAGTTAACTCAAATATCTCTCTTTCTTCTGTTTTTCTGCGGAATTCCAGATCAAAGAAACCCTTGTTTGTTAGAATGCATGTGAGTTCCGTTCTGGTCTGCATCAGGTTGGTATCAGAGCCAGGTTAGTTATCATCGTCATGGCACCAAAGAGACACGCAAACCTACCGAACCTTCGTGAACAACCGTTGGATGAAGTCTATGAGTGCGATGAGATTGCACGACTACAACATCAAGTCGAGACGTGAACGCAGCAGTTGGCAGCGTTAATGGCTCAACATCGGGATCCGAATCCACAAGACGTGGAAGAAGAGTCCGAAGGTGACGAAAATCCATTCGCCCCTCAACCAGTGTAGAGGAGGCCAGCGAATGATGAATCAAGGCATTAGGAGTCAGGCCTTAAGGTCGACATACTAGAGTTCCATGGTGGTTTGCAAGCGGATGAATACCTCGATTGGATCAATATGGTAGAGGAAGTCTTAGAGTTTAAACAGGTTCCAGAAGACAGACGGGTAGCGCTTGTTGCAACAAAGCTTAGAGTTCGGGTTGGGGCTTGGTGGCAACAGATAAAGAAAACAAGGACTCTACAAGGGAGAGGAAAGATCACGTGCTGGGACAAGATGAAAAAACACATGCGTTCTGCGTTTCTACCATGCAACTACACACGGACACTCTACCAACGGTTACAAAATCTAAGACAGGAAAACCGCTAAGTTGATGACTACACTACGGAGTTCTATCAATTAGTATCGCGAGATGCGATTGCAGAGGATGAGTAGTTGCGGGTTGCGCGATATATTGGAGGGCTGCGGATTCAATTCCAAGATGTCCTGAATATGTTTGATGTGTTGAGTGTGTCAGATGCCCACCAGAGAGCAGTGCAGTTAGAGAAACAACTAATGCGTGGAAATACAAGGAGTATGAACTTTGGAGGTTCTAATGCAAATACAAGCAATAACAGCGGACGAACAGGGAGTATGAATTTCGGGGGAACCAGTACAGGTGGTGCAAGCAGCAGTAACGCACGAACAACCATTCCACCATCTACTACTATCAAGCCTACGATGCCTGCACACACAACGACACCGAACACAGGTTTTTGTTGCTTTAACTGCGGAGAACCAGGACACAGGTTCGCAGAGTGTAAGAAAGGAGCATGGAGAGGGTTGTTTTTGGACATCGAAGAAATTAGTAGGGAACAAGATGGCGATGTTGAGGCAGAACCAGTTTATGATGAGGAAGAGCATTTAGAGGGGGATACTGGATCGATGTTAATGGTCCGACACAGTTGTTTAGCGTCACGCGAGATAAAGGATGATTGGTTATGCACTAATGTATTCTAGTCCACTTGCACAATCAACAGGAAAGTCTGTCGGTTCATCGTTGATTCAGGTAGTTGTGAGAATGTAGTGTCCGATGAAGTGGTCTGTAAACTACACATGGCAACATAATCACATCCTCGACCATATAAATTAACATGGCTAGATAAGAAGAATGATGTTACAGTATCAAAATGCAGCTTGGTATCTTTTTCAATCGGCACAACATACAAAGATCAGATTTGGTGTGATGTGGTCTCCATGGACGCCTGTCATTTATTATTGGGCAGACCGTGGTTATATGATCGACATGTGATGTATGATGGGTTCCTGAATACATGCACTTTCATATTTAATTCAATCAAAGTTGTGTTGCTACCAAAGAAGGAAACTACAGGTGGTATTCTGACAGGAGAAAAAAACAATTTATTGACAATGGCTAAATTCGAAGCAGAGATCAGAGAATCTGGGGTGGTTTATGTGCTGATCGGAAGGATGGAAGTTGAGAATGGCACTATTCCAAGCAGCGTGGAGCCATTATTGCAGGAATTTGGAGATGTATTTCCGGCTGAGCTTCCTGAGAACCTACCCCTATTAAGGGACATTGAACATCAAATTGATCTGGTTCCAGGTGCCAACTTGCCCAACAGGCCGCATTATCGGATGAGTCCAAAGGAGCATGAAGAGTTACGGTGCCAAGTAGAGGAATTGCTAATAAAAGGGCATATTCGGGAGAGTCTTAGCCCATGTGCGGTGCCTGCCCTTCTGACCCAAAAAAAAAAAACATGACATGGAGAATGTGTGTTGACAGCAGGGCCATCAATAAGATTACGGTTCGATACAGGTTTCCGATCCCACAGTTGGATGACTTGCTGGATCAGTTGAGCGGAGCCATAATATTCACGAAGCTGGACTTGAAGAGCGGGTATCACCAGATTCGTATCCGGCCAGGAGATGGGTGGAAAACGGCCTTCAAAACTCGAGAAGGACTCTTTAAGTGGATGGTCATGCCTTTCAAACTGTCTAATGCCCCAAGCACATTTATGCGGGTGATGAATCAAGCCCTGCGGCCCTACATTGGTAAGAGCGTGGTGGTATATTTTGATGACATTTTAATTTACAGCATTGATCCTAGGATGCACCTACAACATCTTCGGGAAGTTTTGGTCGTGTTACGTAAGGAACAATTCTTTGCAGCAAAAGGAAAATGTGTGTTCTTAACTAACCGAGTCTTGTTCTTGGGTTACATTATCTCTTCTGAGGGGCTTTTAGTAGACGACTAAAAAATTAAAGCCATCAAACAGTGGCGACAACCGTAAACCGTGACTGATGTCCGAAGCTTTCACGGGTTGGCATCATTCTATCGCCGATTCATTCCTCACTTCAGTGGTATAATGGCCCCAGTGACTGATTGTATAAAGAACAATAGCAAGTTTGTGTGGACACCTGAGGCCGAAATAGCCTTCTAAGAAATCAAGAAACAATTGACCACCGCCCCAGTACTTGTCCTATCTGACTTTTCAAATCCATTTAAGCTACACGGTGACGCCTCAAAGCTAGGAATCGGAGTGGTTCTAAGCCAAAATGGCAGGCCTGTCGCCTTTTTCAGTGAGAAGCTTTCAGGAGCAAAATTACGGTATAACACCCATGACGTTGAATTTTATGCAGTGGTTCAAGCGGTAAGACAATGGCGACAATATCTATTTCTTCAGGAGTTCGTCCTATTTACTGACCATGATGCCCTCAAACATATGGGGAGTCAAGATAAAATTTCATCCCGACATGCATCTTGGGCTGCGTACTTACAACAATTCACTTTTGTCATCAAACACAAAGCGGGTACACTGAACCGAGTGGCTAATGCCGTCAGTCGTTGAAAAAATCTGCTGGTTGACATGCGAATCAAAGTATTGGGTTTCGACTCCTTTCAAAATTTGTATGCATCTGATTTTTTTGCTGCTGTAATAGAGAAAATTCATAACAACCAACAGAGTGACTTTGTTCTCCACGATGGATTTGTTTTCAAAGGAACCCAACTGTGTATACCTGAGTGTAGTCTCCGAAACAAGATCATACAAGAACTGCACATAGAAGGACATGTGGGAAGAGACTGGACTTACTTGCTGGTGGCTACGTCCTACTTCTGGCCATCCATACGGAAGGAGGTTGGTCATTTTATTGAGCGATGTAGGGTCTGTCATGTTGCTAAGGGAGGAGCCACCAATGCCGGTTTGTACATTCCACTTTCTGTTTCAGTACGACCATGGTCCGACATCAGCATGGATTTTGTTTTAGGCCTCCCGCGTACACAACAGGGATTCGACTCCATTTTTCATAGTGGTAGACAGGTTTTCAAAAATGGCCCACTTTATACCATGCAAGAAAACAACAGATGCTGTTAATGTGGCTGAATTGTTCTTTTGAGAAATTTATCGGTTGCATGGCTTGCCAGAGTCAATCGTATCTGATAGGGACACTCATTTCCTAAGCCATTTCTGGCGGAGTCAGTGGAAGATGGTTAATACTCACCTGAACTTCAGCAGTGCTTATCATCCTTAGTTCGATGGGCAAACCGAGGTGGTGAACCGGTCGTTAGGTAACCTCCTTCGCAATTTGGTGGGTGATCAGATAAAATCTTGGGACAAGAAACTTGGCCAGGCAGAGTTCGCTCATAACCATACAGTCAATCGTAGCAGCAAGTTCAGCCCCTTTGAAATCGTGTGTGGGTTTCTCCCACGATGTCCACTTGACCTAGCTAATCTCCCGAGCAACACCGCAACACCAAAGTTAATCATAAGGCAGAGGACTTTGTCACTCAGTTGCAGGACATTCACAACCTTACCCGACAGAACTTGCTGGAATCTTTTGCCAAATTCAAACTCGACACAGACCGCAAGCGGCGTCTTGTCAATTTTGAGGTGGGTGACTTCATTTGGGCTATGCTAACGAAGGATCGTTTTCCTATAGGCGAATACAATAAACTATCAGCACAAAAGATTGGTCCCGTGGAGATTATGGAGAAAATAAATTCCAATGCTTACCACCTCAAGCTACCTAGTCATATTCGCACAGCAAATGTATTTAATGTCAAGCACCTAATTCCTTTCCACGAGGATTTGTCATCAGAAGAGGAAGATTTCTTGAATTCATGGTCGAATTCTTCTCAGCATGGGGAGGATGATGCAGACCAGGTAGCAAACTCATATTTGGCGCGCCTAGAGCACCCAAAAAAGCAAAAGAGCTTGACATTGATGAGTCATAACATGCATAATCAGGCACTTTAAGTTTCTTACGTAACAGTTGGAATTTCCTCCTGTTTCCTTATTTAGCTTTGATTCTCCCAATTATTTCAGGACTGTTTGTTTTAGAAGACTAAGAGTTTCTTTCCATTTCGTCCTTTATCTTTTATTTCCACATTAATTCGGGACTGTTTGCCAATTTAATTGAGTAGTTTTAGGAGTCTAAGAGATTCGTTTTCTCTATTTATTTGGATGTAATCGCTTTACGATGGGCAGTTGGAATAAAAACAAAAACTCCTTTGAGTAGTTAACTCAAATATCTCTCTTTCTTCTGTTTTTCTGCGGAATTCCAGATCAAAGAAACCCTTGTTTGTTAGAACGCGTGTGAGTTCCGTTCTAGTCTACATCAAATTGGTCCAGTCAAACTATTGTGCGAAAGGTTCAATGCCTTGATCATACTGAGGTTTCCAATTTTAGGAGGAATCTTCCCGGTGAAATTGTTGCATGAGAAATCAATTCTTATGAAGTACCAGATATTGTCGCCTCTATAAGAAAGGGATACATTCTTCGTGTAAACTCGAAGGATTGTTGTGATGAGGACATAGAATCATGAGAATTGTATGATTGTGGGAAATGATGAGTAGATATCATCCAAGAGAGGATGTTACCAGAAAGGTGATTATGAGAAAGATCAATCAAGGTCAATTGGTCCAACCTGGATAATTGAATTGGGATTTCACCTTCAAGATTGTTATAACTCAAGAGTAGAAATCTCAAGTTAGATAGCCTGTCAATCCATTCTTGAATTGTACCAGTTAAATTATTATGGGAAAGATCCAATGCCAATATCTCAGGGTGGGTCATAAAATGCCATTGTGATCGGTCCTTGGAACTTATTTCTAGACAAATAAACATATCTCAAATTTGAAGAAGTGTTGAATCTAGGTGGTAAACGACCAGAGAAATTGTTCCCTGATAAGTCCAAGAATTCAAGAGAAGACATATTTCATATCCATCCAGAGATCTGCCCTTGCAAACTGTTGTTCGAAAGTATTCTTCCAGTCAAAAGATTGTTGGATAGGTCTAACTCAAACAGCGAGTAAGGAATGCTTCCATTGAAACCATTATCAGACATCTTTAAGACTTCTAACCCTGGCAAACGATCTCCGATTTTTAAAGGGATTTGGCCTTGAAAGTGATTCATGGATATCCTTAGGAATGACAAATTCACATGAGAATTCTTTGGCAACAAAAATGGACCCGAAAGAGAACAATTTTCTAAATAAAGTCTTTGAAGGTATGTGTTGTTCTCAATCAACCAATTTGAAAACTCTCCCTTTATTTGGATGTTTGCAAGATCCAAAAATTGCAGGCTGAACTGATGGTAAAAGAACTTGGGTAATGCTCCCGCATCTTGTCCACGACCTCTCAAATAGAGGGACTCTAACTGGAACTTTGGGCTCAGATTATGATCATCTTCTTCTGCGAATATTTCATTACCTGAACTATAAAAAGACTTGATTTTTGAAAGGTTGTATAATGGGCTCAATGACATAGGAATCTTGAAGTGATTGGAAGAGAGATATAGTTGTTGAAGGGAAGTCAAATTTGTCAGACACGAAGGCAAGACTCCACTAAGATCATTGTCACTCATATCTAGCTCTTGGAGATGATTTAAGTCACATAGGCCTAGTTACATTATAATATAGAGAAAATTAAAACTTTGAGTGTCTAATGGAAAATACATAACCTAGAGAGAGAATAAGAGTCATCAACCTTACCTTGAGCTGTAGGTATTTGGCCATCTAGTTTGCAGCTCCCCAAAATCAAAGTTTTGAGAGAAGTCATTGTTTCGATGGATTGTAAGATGTTGTTATCAAGAGTATTGGAACTCAAATCTAAGTATTCCAAGTTCTTGGGATTAAGGAAGCCTGCTGCAATCAATTAAACAAGAAATTATAATTGCGTAGAAGGAATTAATTATAAAGGAAATGAAAGAGCAAGAGTGATCAACCTTACCTTGGGTTGTAGGTATTTGGCCATTTAGACTGCAATCCTCCAATTTCAATATTTTAAAAGAGGTCATCGTTCTGATGGTTTGGAAGATGCTATTATTGAGAGTACTGTAACTCAAATCCAAGTATTCTAAGTTCTTGAGATCAAGGAAGCCTATCACGATCAATTAAATAGAAATTATATTAGCGTAGAAGGAATTAAAATTAGAAATAACTCATTACCTATCAATCATGGCTAAAGAAACAAAAAATATCAGGTAAGTGTAGAAATTGTACTGTCCAATTAATAGAAGGTTTTTTTTATACGTTTGACCCAAAAATAGAAATACACCATTGTTAATTTATTCTCCTCCTAAAAATAACACTCTCTATATATGAAGTTATATTGTTTTTTATGTTATCATTTTAATTACATTACACTGAAATGGTGTTGAGAGAGGGGCAAGATTAAAGTGAAATATTATTCATATTAAATGGATGGTAGAATTTTAAAATAATAAAGATTTCAATTGAGTTAATTTCTAAATTTGAGATTTAATTGTCTCTCCAAGACTTGTTTAGTAGGTTGCTAAAACATAAAAGAAGAAATCTATACGACACCTAATTGTAGCAGGTATAGAAAGAAATAAAATGATCAATGATAAGTAATAGTGGAGTTGAAATTTGTTAATTTACCTCCAGAAGGTACAGTGCTATTAAGTTCTTGCAATGACAGATTTTTTAGAGAAGGCAGTGCTCGAAAGCTTTGAAGAGAGTGTTCATCTAGAGAACAAGAGTCCAGATACAAATTTTTCAAAAAGCTCAAATTTTGCAACTCTGTTTGTTCAATAGTAGCAAATTGAATTTTTCAATTAAACCCAAATATATAAACATCACTATATATGTAATATAACTTACTATCACCTAATATTCTTCCTCTAAAATCGTAGAATCCCAGATAAAGTGTTGTGAGGTTTGGGAATGCTCCTAATGATTGCAATAACTGGAAGCTACTTCCATAGGTTATGATATTCTCTAGCCATAGAGTCCTCAAGTTGCTTGGACCTGCAAGTTAGTTATGGAAGAAACAAGAATAATTAATATTATCTTCATGATGCTACCAACAGGTAGGTAATGTGAATGTGTTACTAATTACCTCTTGAGGCTACCAACTTGTTAATATTGTTGCCGCCCAGACCCAATTCCTCCAAGCTAGTTAGAGATTCTTGATATTTATATATAAAAAAATAAATTAATACAATACTCATTAATTGTGTTTTTGAAATTAAATTTAATAGATAATTGTGTTAATTAAATTTAATATTTATAAAAATAATAGTATATAAAAAAACTAACCTTTCAAATCTATTAACCCCTCCAGTCTATTATAATCTAAATATAGTGATTTAAGAAACGGAAGCCCTTCCACAAATAATAGAATACTGTTATCGAAGCTATTATATTCCAAGGCAAGGAACTCCAAATTGCTCAATTTCTGTAACTCATAACCACCAATATAAATAAATAAATAAATAAAGACTTTAGGTATAGAATAAAAAAGATATTATTGGAGTAATTTAATTATGATTGATTAAGAGGCATGTAATTGTTACAGTGAAGGTTGAGGTGGTGAAAGTGAAAATAAAAAGAGTAATTGTTAAAGTGACGGTCTATGTCTATGTCATGATTATAATAAAATTGGCAATTTAATAATATATGTTGTGGAATTAAACAACACCTTGTTACTAGATATGATTTCTATTTCTTCGATGATGAATTACTGTAGAGAACTAAAATTAATGATAGTAATTAAACAACACCTTATTTGATTAATTCTAAAAAAATAAAAGTAATATAAATATTTTGTAATACTTAAGAGAGCAAACCTTTCTTCTCAACCCAACCAGCTATGCGATTATTCGACAAGGAGAGAACGTTGAGTTGTTGAAAAGGAAGAAACAAGGAGGCATTCAAGTACCAATCTCCCAGTTCCGGATTCCATACGCCCCCAAGACCGAGTTCGGTGACTCGACCTGTACTGCTGTTGCACTCAATAAGTTCCCAAGAACAACAGTTGGCGTCTGCTTTCATCCAGGAGGGAAGGGAGGTGCCATTGGGATAGTTAAGAGAATCTTTGAGCTGCAAGAGAGCGATCCTCTCTTCCTCCAAGCAACCAAGAGGCACCCATCCTTGCAGCGAAACCGTTATCACTAACACCGTGAACACCTGAAGGAACAGCCCCATCTTATTAATATCAACTATTACAATATTAATTGTTGCCAATGGCAGCGAGGAGGTTAAGGCTTTTATAGAGGACTTCACGGACCCATGCCGTGCAAAAAACTGCATAGTTGTTTTAAAGAATTCCATATCATAATGAAAACAATATATCTCAGTAATTTGTAAAAATATCTTAATGAATAAATATATATCCACTTCATAGTCTCTCTTGTTTTTTTCTTAATTTTTCATTAATTTGGCCAATATATATTAATAAGAGAAATCCTACTAATACATATTTTTGTTTTTGCTGTGAATAAATTTAGATATCCAACGCTGTTGTTGTTGTAGTCAATTTTTCCATCTAAACTGCGGTAAAGGTTGATCATCACAAATGTTCATCATTCTTTATAGTATTCCATTTTAATTTTAACAAGGTTCAAGATGAATCTTTACTGATTGATTTGATTCCGTGTTTTTTTCCCCTACTAAACGCTAACTTTTTAGTATATTTTTCCTGCTGAATACTTTTTTTTTTTTTAGTTTTAACAAACTAAAAGGTTGTTTGGGAATAATTTTGAAATTATATTTTTTTTTAAAATAATTTTTTTATTTAAAATTATTTTTTAAGTTTTTTTTATCCGATATATTGATGTTAAAAATATTTTTTTAAAAAATATTTTATAAATCAACTTCTTTTATTTTATTTTAGTACATAATTCATAATAACTGAATTGATTCATTTAACATTTATCTTTAATATATGTATTCTCTTTGTTTCTTTTTATAATAATCTTAATCTGAATATCTTTTTAGGAAAAAATACTTATGGAAAAATGCATGATGGCACCATCCACCGGACCCATCTTGAAGAAAAATGGATGATGGAAATGGTCTAACGGACCCAACTCATGGAAAAATGCATGATGGCAACTTCCAACGGGCCCATCTTGTGAAAAAGAAGAAGCAGGTTGGCATAGGACGGCAGTGTCCTCTTCATCACATTTGTTTTCGTTTTGATATTACCCTGATTATTTTTTACATTCTAAAAGTATTTTTTAAAAATAAATTTTATTTTATTTTTTGATGTTCTTATATTATTTTAATATATAAATGTTAAAAATTATTTTTAAAAAATAAAAAAATATTATTTAAATATATTTCCAAACTAAAAATACTTTAAAAACCAACTATTATCATACTCCCAAACACTCCTAAGTATTGCTTACATTGAAATTTTTTTTCCTTTGTCAAGACTTTACTGATTATTCTTTTATATATTATTGTAAATGAATTGTTTAAAAATTTAATTTTTTTAATTTTTTTTTGACAATTTAGTTTTAATTAAACTTTAATTGATTTTAAATTTTTATAAAAAGATAAAATAAAAAAATAAAAAAGATATAAGTGTCATGCTATAAATTTTGCAAAGGATGTATTTTCCCATACTAAAAACAATAAAAAGTGAAAGTAATTGATGTAATGACATAGCAACCATAAACATTTGGATGATCAAAATAAAAATAACTCATTTTTAAGCTATAATTGTTCATTCGGTCACCTGTTCAAGTACATATAGAAAATGATAATTTTACTGTACAAATTTTTAGCACCTCGTCGTACTTTTCATGATAATTATTCTCAAGCTTATGGGGCAATAATCTCACGAACTCATCTTATCTCGTAGAAAAAAAACTCTTGAAAAGCCCCCGCTGTATAAAAACCCTTGAAACCAAATGAAACTGTATAAATTAATACAACATGAGCATGCATTGAAACTTGTTTAAATCTTAAAACTAGAATACACAACGATGCACCAAAGTCTTGGTACCATCAAGGCTATGAAAACCCAAACTTGTATAAAATGGAAAGATTGTCCACTAGAAAATAATAGCAATTGTTGATGCTCACCTCAATAAAGTGAAACCAAGCTCGTCGCCAATATGGATTTATGTATAGAACTGCACCTATCACCAGCAGTACCATGATGTATACAACCCAAAAGGTCACATAGAAAACCTCCATATCCATAAAGCCACTATTATCTTCATTGTTCGTTGAAGTTGGCGTTGGTGATGGTGGCATAGCCGCACCACATATTTTGGGTAGCGGTTCTCCACAAAGAAAAGGGTTGTCCTTGTAGCACCTCTCATCAAACGTGGCAAACTGTGCAACTCTCGCAGGAGTCTTACCAGATAAATTATTATGAGCCACACTAAAAACTTCTAGAGAAAATAGTTCAGGAAGTCGAGGTGGGATTTCTCCATCCAATTTGTTGTAGGAAAGATCCAAGCTCTCTATTTCCTTTAAGTTTGAAAATGTTGGTGGAATTGGTCCAGTCAAACTGTTGTGCGAAAGGTTCAACGCCTTGATCTTGTTGAGGTTTCCAATTTCAGGAGGAATCTCTCCTGTGAAATTGTTGCATGAGAAATCAATTCCTGTTAAGTACTGGATAATGCTTCCTCTATAAGAAAGGGATACATTCTTCGTTGTAAACTCAAAAGATTGGTGTGATGAGGATTCATAACCATAAGAATTGTATTGTTGAGGGAAAGGATGAGTAGATATCATCCAAAAGAGGATGTTACCAGAAAGGTGATTGTGAGAAAGATCAATCAAGGTTAAGTGGTCCAATCTGGATAATTGAATTGGGATTTCACCTTCAAGATTGTTATAACTCAAGAGTAAAAATCTCAAGTTCGATAGCCTGCCAATCCATTCTGGAATTGTACCAGTTAAATTATTATGGGAAAGATCTAATGCGAATATCTCAAAGGAGTCATAAAATGCCATTGCGATCGGCCCTTGCAACTTATTTCTAGACAAAAAAATATATCTCAAATTTGAAGAAGAGCTGAATCTAGGTGGTAAACGACCAGAGAAATTGTTCCCTGATAAGTTCAAGAATTCAAGAGAAGACATATTCCCAATCCATCCAGGGATTTGCCCTTGCAAATTGTTGTTTGACAGGTCGAATGCTTGCAGCGAGCTAATGTTACCCAACGAGAAAGGAATGCTTCCATTGAAACCATTGTCAGACATAAATAAAACTTCTAACCCTGGCAAACGAGCTTCGATTTCTGAAGGGATTTGGCCTTGGAAGTGATTCATGGATATACTTAGGAATGATAAATTCACATGAGAATTCTTTGGCAACAAGAATGGACCCGAAAGAGAACAGTTTTCTAAATGAAGTTCTTGTAGGTATGTGTTGTTCTCAATCAACCAATTTGGAAACTCTCCCTTTATTTGGATGTTTGTAAGATCCAAAGATTGCAGGTTCACTTGGTGGTAAAGGAACTTGGGAAATGCTCCTACACTTTGTCCACGACTGCTCAAATAAAGGGACTCTAACTGGAACTTTGGGCTCATACTATGATGATCTTCTTCTGCATATATTTCATTACCTGAACCATAAAAAGACTTGAGTTTTGAAAGGTTGTATAATGGGCTCATTGACATAGGGATCTTCAAGTGATTGGAAGAGAGATCTAGTAGTTGAAGGGAAGTCAAATTTGCCAGCCACGGAGGCAAGAAACCACTAAGATCATTGTCGTCTATATATAGCACTTGGAGATGATTTAAGTCACATAGGCCTGATCACATTATAATTTAAGGAAAATTAAAACTTTGAGTGTCTATTGAAAATATACAACCTATAAAGAAAAAGAGAGTAAGAGTCATCAACCTTACCGATGGTTTGAAAAATACTATTGTTGAGAGCATTATAGCTCAAATCCAAGTATTTTAGGTTCCTGAGATGAAGAAAGCCTGCCAGAATTAAGAAATTATATTAACATAGAAAGAATTAAAATTATAAAGGAAATGAAAGAGTTAGCCGGAAGCAGTTTATAGAATGAATAATAAGTATCTCAATTGAATTGATTTCTAAATTTGAAATTTAATTCTCTCTTATTGGTCAATTTGCTCTAGCAAGCAAATTGCTAATAAGTTGCTAGTTCCAGTAGTGGACATCACGTGGTTCTAGTCAGGTTCTAGTCAATTATTGGTTGAGTAATGTATTTTTTATGCTTTTTTCCTTATGTTTTGTGAGTTTTTTTTTAATTGACTCATAATTAGTTCCTAATTTTTTTTAATTTTCCAGATTAATATTAAAAAAGAAAGGCTATACAAATAAAATAAAAGTTCAAGTTTAAAATATTATAATTTAATCCACCTATATCACACTATTATTTTTTCCATAATTGTTTTTTAGAAAAAGCCATAATTTGTTGACATGTAAGGAAATTATAAGTGAAACTATCAAAATTGATATTCTTAATTCCATATATTTTTTTAGAGAATGCTTTATTGGCGAGATGTTTCTTTGGTAGAATTCAAGATGGTCATAATTCCGGTCAAGTAAATATTTTATCAGCTAAGGAAAATGGGTTATATATTCTTTATCTACATTAAATTGATATTCTTTAGAGAAAATAAATCTCTTCACGACATTAATGAGTGTTATTAACATTCTTCCTTAATTCTTTCTCTTTCTATAGATTGATAAGACTTGGACCGTTCTTTCTCTCTAGATTGCTTTTTATATGTCATAGTAAATTTAGAAAATAATATTCTTTATTTTATAATTTCATATTTTGTAATCTATCATTTTCAAGATATTTAAAACACTCAAGTTGTCTTTTTTTATGGTTTTGAAAATAATAATATCTTATAATATCAATCTATCAGTGTAAATTATTTTGATTGAGTCCACATATAAGAAGATAAAAAAAAGTCCACGTGTATATAAACAAAGTCTCCCGTGATTTCTTTGTTCAACTCTCCTAAGAGGTTATTAAATACAATAATTCTTTACTAATGAATTATGGCTAAAGAAAACTAAAAAATGGGAAGGGAAGTGTAGAAATTGTAGAGTCCAATTAAAACAAGGATTTTTGATACGTCTGACAAAAAAAAAAAAAAAAACATCATTGTTAATTTATTCTCCTCCTAAAAATAATACTCTCAATATAAAAAGTTATTTTTTCATTAATGTTTTTTTATATTATCATTATGTTTACATTACATTAAGAAAGGATCAAAATGGAATTGAAATATAGTTAATATTAAATGGATGGTAGACTTTTAGAATAATGAAGATTTCAATTGAGTTAATTTATAAACTTGAGATTTAATTGTCTATCCAAGACTTAATTTAGTGGGTTGCTAAAACATAAAAGATGAATTCTATATAGACAAATCTAATTGTAGCGGGCATAAAAAAAAAAACAGAATGGTTAATTTACCTTCAGAAAGTACAGTGCTGCTGAGAGCATACAATGATAGATTTTTTAGAGAAGGCAGTGCTCCAAGGCTTTGAAGGGAGTGTTCATCTAGAGAACACTGATCTAGATACAAATTTTCCAATGAGCTTAAATTTTGCAACTCTGTTTGTTCAAAAGTAGCAAATTGAATTTTTGAATTAATCCCAAATATATAAACATCACTATATGTAAAATATATAACTTACTATCATCTAATATTCTTCCTCTAAAATCATTTTCTTCCAGGTGAAGTGTCGTGAGGTTTGGAAATGCTCGTAATGATTGCAGTAACTGGAAGCTACTTTTATAGGTTGTGATATTTTGTAGCCATAGAGTTCTCAAGTTGCTTGGACCTGCAAGTTAGTTAAGGAAGAAACATATGATTAATATTGTATAGATAATATCTTCATGATGCTACTAGCCAGGTAAGTAATGTGCATGTGTTACTAATTACCTCTTGAGGCTACCAATTTGTTAATATTGTTGCCGCCCAAACTCAATGCCTCCAAGCTGCTCAGAGATTCTTGATATTTATAAAAATAATAGTTAATTAATTCACTACATCATATAAATTGTGTTTTTTTAATTGAATTTAATAGAGAAAAGATAAGTATATAAAAAAACTAACCTTTCAAATCTATTATTCCCTCCAGTCTATTATGACCTAAATATAATGCTTTAAGAGATGAAAACTCCTTCACAAATGATAAAATACTATTATCGAAGCGATTAGATTCAAAGTCAAGGATTTCCAAATTGCTCAATCTTGATAACTCATAACCACCTATATAAAAAATAAATAAATTAAGACTTCATGTAAGAAAAAAAAAAGATATCATTGGAGTAATTTAATTATGATCGATGAAGAGGCATGTAATTGTTATAGTGAATCCATGTAAAGAGGTTGAGGCGGTGAAAGTGAAAGTAAGAGAAGTAATTGTTTCACTGATGATGTCATGATTATAATGATTTCTATTTCTTCGATGATGAATTACTGTAGAGAACCAAAATGAATGATAGTAATTAAACAACACCTGATTTGATTAATTATAAAAAAATAAAACTAATATAAATATTTTGTAATACTTAAGAGAGCAAACCTTTGTTCTCAACCCAACCAGCTATACGATTACCGTACAAGTAGACACCGTTGAGTTGTTGGAAAGGAAGAAACAAGGAGGCATTTAAGTACCAATCTCCCAGCTCCTGGTTCCTTGTGCTCCCAAAGATAGAGAAAGGTGACTCGACCTGTACTGCTGTTGCAGGTAATATGTTCCCAATCACAGCAGTTGGCGTGGGCTATTCTCCAGGAGGGAAGGGAGGTGCCGTTGGGATAGTTAAGAGAATCTTTGAGGTGCAACAGAGCGATCCTCTCTTCCTCCAAGCAACCACGAGGCAGCCATCCTTGCAGCGAAACCGTTATCACTAACACCGTGAACACCTGAAGGAACAGACCCATCTTATTAATATCAACTATTACAAAATTAATTGTTGCGAATGGCAGCGAGGAGGTTAAGGCTTTTATAGAGGACTTCACGGACCCATGCCGTGGAAAAAACACTGCATGATGGCAACGGACACATCCCCTCGTGGAGAATAAATATTTATAATTCAATGTTCATGACTTTCTTAAGCAAAATAAATTTTAAAAAAAAATCTGAAAAAAAATCTCAGTAATTTTAAAAAATATCTTAATGAAAAACACACTTAGCAGGCAGCCACATAAGTTAGAAGCTTCATTTTTTTGGTAAAAAACAAATCCACTTCATAGTCGCATCCTCTCTCTCTCTTGTTTTTTTCTTAATTTTTCAATTGGCCGAAATCCTATTAATATTTTTTTTCCAGCTCCTAATAAAAAACCAAATATTTGTGCTTTTACCCAACATTTCCCAATCACAACAGTATTTTTTTCCTACTAAACACTAACTTTTTAATATAGTTTTCCTCCTAAAGACTTTTTTTTTTTTTAGTTTTAACAAACTAGAAGGTTGTTTGAGAATAAATTTGAAACTGTGTTATTTTTAAATAATATTTTTGTTTAAAATTATTTTTTTATATTTTTTTTATCGTTATGATATATTGATGTTAAAATTAATTTTAAAAAAATATTTTAAAAACAACTTATTTTATTTTATTTTAATACATAATTCATAATATCTGAATTGATTCATTTAACATTTATCTTCAATATATATAATCTTTTTGTTTCTTTTTATAATACTTTTAATCTAAATATCTTAAAAGAAATATGACAAGTTTTTTTTTTAACACTACTGATCACTTCTTTAAATATTAGTTATTGTTGATGAATGAGAATTTAAGTGAATAGAATTTTAGAATTTTTAGAAGAATTAATTCTCTCAAATTTTGTCATATTTTCTGTTTTTATTTTTATTAATTTGGCTTTTCTTTCATACTTTTTAATATTTTTTGGATGAGAATGAAATATTTTATATAAACTTTAAAAACAACTCTGAGATTTATTCATATATATTTTGTGTGATTCTTTACTTATATAAACGGATGAAGCATGGAAATTATAGTATTTTTTTTTATAATACTTTTAATCTGAATATCTTTTAGGAAAAAATGCATGAAGGAAATGTTCTCTCGGGCCCACCTCATGGGGGAGAAAATGCATGATGGCACCATCCAATGGGCCCATTCATGGAAAAATGGATGATGGCATAGGACAGCAGTGTACACTCTTCATCACTATCCCTTTCGTCTTCGTTTTCATATTATTAAGTATTGCTTGCGTGGATTTCTTTACTCCGCAAGGACTCACTATTTTCTCGAATAATATTGAGGATGGATTATATTTTTATTTTTATTTTTATTTATATTTTTTTGAATGATCATTTAATGTCTTTATATTAGTTTTCAAGTTTTGAGATTAAGTTCATAGCTATTTTCTCTTCAAAGACAAGAAATATATCACAAGATTAAAAACTACTTTATATTTCATTAAAATAGATAAATAAATAACTTATATAGTTACAGTATGTTCTTCTTAAGCAAATAAATTGATTTCACGTGATAGTAACCTGAAGGATTTTCTTCCGATCAAATAAACAAATTTATTTTAATTATAAATTATTATTTATTTATCAAAATAATTATTATTTTGGACGGAACTTTTCCCCAAAAAACCTAAACTCAAAGTTATCAGGAAAAACAAAGAAAATCGATGGACTTCTTATAAAAATATTTGATTGATATGATACAAAAAATGGGTACAATGATATGAGAAAATAAAAGTTTATATACTAAAATTAATAAAAAGTGAAAGTAATTGATGTAATGACATAGCAACCATAAACATTTGGAGGATCAAAATAAAAATAACTCATTTTTAAGCTATAATTGTTCATGTATATATGGAAAATGATAATTTTAATATACAAATTTTTAGCACCTCCTCGTACTTTTCAAAATAATTATTCTCAAGCTTATGGGGAAATAATCTCTACGCCTGGAGGAGACGCGCCGTCACTGCTCTCCTGGACTTTTTAAAAATCTATTTTTGTAATTTTTAGATGTTTGAACATGTATTTAAATTTCTGTTAAATGTTTTTTAGTTTATGTTATTATGTAAACATGTAATATAATAAATATAGTAAAAAAGTGATGTTAGTGTGTGTGTTTGTATTTATTTTTTTATGAATGTTTTCTTTTAATGTTAAAATTAAAAAAAAAAAACAAAAAGAATTAAGTGTTTAATTTGAATATGGTTAAATATCTCAAGGACAAATAAAATCATGTTATATTTCCCGTGAAAATATAAGAACACGTTTCTACATCTATTTTGGGATTTAATAACTGATTTATTAAAGCCTTAAGAATTTGACTAATATTTTAAATTTTCAAATCACATCAAACCGCAAAGCAACTTACCTCAGGTAGGGTGCGATAGGGGTGCTAATACATTCTCTAGCCACAACCAGTCCCTTACCCTCGAATCTCTGACAACGACCAGTACATCCGGGTTTCCTAGTAACCCTCAATCAAATACTAGATGGCAACTTCCAAGAACCAAATCAAGCAAACATACTGAAAAATCACCATAAACACCGCGTGGGGGACGTGCGACACATATAATTTTGTGGTACTATTATTTATATAAATGGATGAAGCATGAAAATTATATATAGAAGGCAATTGTTACAGACTAAACTTTGAAGATGAAATTGAGAAATTTCAAGGAGCAAACTAAAAATTGAATTATAAATATTAATCACTTGATGAAAAATTAAATATGAAAACAAATACAATAAAAAATGATAATATATTAATCTAAGGTCGATTATCCATTAATTAGTCGGTGGTTGCATTCTAACACACTAAATTGAGATTTTTTTATACAAGATGAAATTAAAACATATTATTCTTTCTCAAGCTTACGGGGCAATAAATTTATTTTATTTAAAAACTTTTGATTTTATGAAATGGTTAATAAAATATCTACGTTAGTTTTGTTATAAAATAATTACATCACAGTTAACTCCTTTTTAAATAACTCCTTTTAGATGAGTTTGAATTGATTTTATTTTATTTTTAATTTTTGAACTATAAAAATATAGATAAATTTAAAATAAATATTTTCTTACAATAGTCTTCGAGTGAAATTAGAGAAAAAAATTATAATTTTAAAATAAAAAATACATAAAAACATGTTTTTCTGTTCCCACTATTTTTGTATTTTATACCATGGTAATTAAATGTTGCCTGATTAACATAACACTAAATTATAATATAAAAAATTAATTGTGGAATGGCATGGTAGTTGGATCTATTTGTTTTTTTTTTGTGTGATTAAATTAATTATCTCGATAAATGACACATGTGTTTGGGGGAAAATAAAATTAATTATTGCTAGAGAGGCACTGGAGCAATTGATATTTTGCAAAGGCATGGAATTCGATGCCAAGCAGGGAATGTAAGATAGTTGTTAGACTGCTGGCGTCAAGGTGATAAAGCAATTAATTATAGTGAAAATAAAATAGTTAACAACGACAAGCTGAATTCAATTTAGATTTGAAAATTCTATTTGGCAATGTATGATTTGAAAATTCTATTTGGCAAGCTGAATTCTTTTGAAAATTCTATTTGAACGGTAGGCGAGCCGAATAAAAAATGGTATTTAAAGTTGGCTAGAATTATTTTTGAAAGTTTTTTTTATTTAAAATTATATTTAAATAATATTTTTTATCTTAAAAATATTTTAAAATCAGCTTATCAAAAAAATTAAAAAAATATATAAAAAAATTAAATAAAAAAATCAAGGGCATATCTAAGAAAAGTCTAACAAGGAACGAAGATATTTGAAGAATAACAAAAAATAAATCAAATCAAACCAAAGCCGTGGAATTAGAAACCAAAAGATAGATCAAATTTGTCTCTATAGTGAGCCATCTTAGTGGTGGGGCAAAAACTTGATGGAGAGATTATTATTTATTCATCAAAACAATTATTTATTCTGGAGGAAAACTCAAACTCAATTTCATTTGATCAAAGTCACGCCATCAAAGAAAACCAGAAAAAAGTATTTAATTGATATAATGAAAAAAATTGGTATACTAATATAAAAAAAATAAAAATCTACTAAAATGGGTGGTACTCAAACAGCTTTGAATATTCACATTCCTTATCTTCCGGGCAAGAGAAATCAATAAAAATAGATGCACTATTATGTAAATGGATAGAGATATCAATACCAAAAACATGGACAAAAATGGTTTTTTTTTTCAATTTAAATATTTATTTTCATGAAATCTGATAAATAAAATATCTTTATTAGTTTTATTATCAGAATGATGATGATGTCATAGTTAATTTTTTTTTAAATGAGTTTGGATTGATTTTATTTTATTTTTAATTTATGAAAAGTAAAGATATGTAAAATACTTATATTTAATATTTTTTTTAATTCAAGTACTCTAATTGATTTTTTTTCTATTTGATAAACTAGTGTCTGACCATAAATTTGTTCACAGAATAAATGTAAGGTTTACATAAAGTCACTATGGAATAATAAGAATATTAACAATAAGATTTATTTATAAATAAATCATAGATTTAATGTCTCTAAATTTTAAATTTGGTGTGAATAAATTCAAGGGATTTACAAGATAAATAGTACAATATTAGCCTTCAAGAATCTCTCACTCTTCCTCCTCAAGGAATTAATTAGTGGGTAGTTAGTTTGTTTTATTTGCTTCACGTTGTCTATAGTTTTATCTATATTATTGTCACAAATTAGTAATAGTTAAAACTAGTGATATTTCTCGCTTGTTATTAAAACTATAGTTTTTTTTTAATTTGTTTCTCAATTATTGAAACAATAATATTTTTAACATTATTATTCCCATACTTGTTTATAAAAATCATTTCTATTAAACCACATTAACATGTTTAAATTAAAGTATATTATCCCTTCTCAATGATGGAAATGGTCTCACGAACTCATAAATGCATGATGGAAATGGTCTCACCGGCTCATCTCGAGGAAAAGCTACGCTATCGGGGACCAAAGCGCATATGGTAATGGTCTCATGAGCTTATAAATGCATGATGATGATTGTCTGTCGGACCCATCCTGAGGAAAAATACTTATTTCGTGTACTCTTGAGATTGGAGGATTGCCACCATATATTTTCGCTGTTGGAGAAATACAGTAGTTTAGGGAATTTTTTTAAATATATTATATTAATATAATTAGAGGTGCATCCTTAAAGTTATTTGGATAAAAAAATTAATTACTTTTTCAATTTATATACAATCTAACCCATTGATATATCTTTCTGTCGAATACCGTAGATTTGGAGCTAAAACTCTAAAAAAAGTCAGCAGCAAAATTTGTTTTTTCAATGTGCTACTTCTCTTCAATATAGTATTTTAGTCAAGGATAATTAATGACTCTTTCTCAAGATTCTCAGCTTTGGAAAAGATGAATATTTTCAGCTTTTGGAACCTCATGAAGCAAAAAAGATTACTTGAGGTGAGCTTATTTAGGGACAAATTAAAAATCCAATAACAAACATATACCTCATTAACCCTTTATTCATGTTTTTCCAGAAGATGACTTGACTTGGGTCAACGTTTACGAATATAAGTTTCGGTTAATTATTTTTATGCAATTCAATATTTTCTTTTGTACTCTATGATCCTGATTAACATGACTTTCTTAAGTTAGTTGTAGTGTATAGAATTTTTTTTAAAAAAAACATTCTAAAAATATAATTCACATCCGAGTTAATGCATTCACAAATTAATATAATAGGTTTTAATACTTACTTTTAATATTATATAAAATGAAAGATATTAAGAGTTGATTAATTAAGCTATATATGTTTTAAAAAATCATTTCTATTAAACCACATGATATATTTAAATATGTGCAATATGTACATATTTTGAATTTAATATTAGTAATTATAAAGTTTATTTAGTTGCTCCACTTTTGTTCTCTTCTCTTTCTCTCATTATTGTTTTTTTTCTTCTTCTTTTGAACTGTCTTGTCTCTCTTTCTTTTTTTGTCTTCCATCTCTTAATTCTTCAAGATTCAAAATACATGGCAATTTACATTAGGAATGTTGATGAAAAATTAAATATAACCAGAAAACAAATAAAAAATAATAATTATTTTTTAAAGTATTTTCTACTTAAAAATATATTAAAATAATATAATTTTTATTTTTTAAAAATATTTTTGATATCAATATATTAAAAATTAAAAAATATATAAAAAAATAATTTTAAATAAAAAAATAAAATTTTATCCAATTTTTATTTGGCCAACCGAGGCATATCCAAGAAAAGTCTATCAAGAAACGAAGATATTCAGAGAATGACAGAAAATAAATCAAACCAAAAGATGGACCAAATTTATCACTGTAGTGAGCCATCTTAGTGGTGGGGCAAAAACTTGATGGAGAGATAATTATTTATTTATCAAAACAATTATTTATTCTAGAGGAAAACCCGAACTCAATTTCATTTGATCAAAGTCACATCATAAAAAAAACAGGAAAAAAAAGGTATTTAATTGATATAATAATAAAAAAAGTTGGTATGTTAATATAAGAAAAATAAAAATCTAATTAAAATAGATGGACTCGAATAGCTCTGAATATTCATATACCTTATCTTGTAGGCAAGAAAAAACAATAAAAACAGATGATGTTCTTTTCTCTGGCTGTAAATGGATGGAGACATTAATACCAGAATCATGGACATTTTTTTTTTCGATTTGAATACTTATACTCACAAAATCTAATGAATAAAATATTTTCATTAGTTTTATTATTAGGATGATGATGTCACAATTAATTGTTTTTAGATGAGTTTGGATTGATTTTATTTTATTTTTAATTTTTGAACAGTAAAGATATATAAAATACTTATACTTTATATCTTCTTTTATTCAAGTACTCTAATTGATTTTTTTTCCTATTTAAGTACTTGATAAACTAGTGTCTGACCATAAATTTATTTACATTGATTTCTTGAATAAATGTAAGGTTTATATAAATTAACTATGGAGTAATAAGAATGTTAACAATAAAATTTATTTATAAGTAAATCATAGATTTAATTTCTCTAAATTTTAAATTTGGTGTGAATAAATTCAAGGGATTTCCATGATAAATAGTACAATAGTAGCCTTTCAAAAAATTGAGAATCTCCCACTCTTCCTCCTCAAGGAATTAATTAGTGGGTAGTTAAAACTATAGTTTATGTTCTATTTTCTTCACTTTGTTTATAGTTTTACCTATATTATTGTCACAAATTAAGAATAGTTAAAACTAGTGATATTTCTCGAACATTGTTATAAGAAAATTTTGGAAATTTTTAGTCAATTATAAGATAATAAAAATAAATATTAACAAAAAGAAACAATAAATAAAATTATAAAAGTAAAATATGTTTTTTGAATTATGTAATTTTTCTTTGTTCTCAAAACAAAAGGAGTTTTTATTAGCATTATAGTTTATTGAATAAAAAGTAACAATAATAGCCCCATGTTAATAATTTAAACTAAAAAAAAAAACATATATTTTCAAGCAATCAAGAGGCTGCCATCCTTCCAAGAAAACCATGGTTACTAACGCCATCAACATCTGAATTAATAGCCCCATCTTAATATCAAATATAAATGGTGATCAATATTTGTTATAGAGGGCAGCTAGCGAGGAGGTTCAGGCTTTTATAAAGGACTTCACGGACCCACCCCGTGGAAAAAACCACCATTACAAATATATTTGATTATATTTGTGTGTATTTGTTTTTTATTTAATTTTTTTAAATAAAAAACATGTTAATTAAAAAAAATATAACTCACGGTGGTGAAGCGATGGACAAATATCTGGTCTATGTAATAAAATGGGTGGCACTTGAAGGTTCACATACCTTTTATTTTTATTAATTTGGATTTTCTTTCCTACTTTTTAATATTTTTGGGATGAGAATGAAATATTTTATATAAACTTTAAAAACAACAGTACTGAGATTTATTCATATATATATATATATATATATATATTATGTGTTACAATTACTTATATAAATGGATGAAGCATGGAAATTAGAGAAGGCGATTGTCACAAACTAAACTTTGAAGATGAAATTGAGAAATCTCAAGGAGCAAACTAAAAATTTCAGAAGGCAAGAAAGAAGATAAAAATAATGGAATCACATCACTAGCAGTATAACGTTCCCTTTCAATTAGAAAGCTT
Organism: Populus trichocarpa; assembly: GCF_000002775.5. Lineage (NCBI taxonomy): Eukaryota > Viridiplantae > Streptophyta > Magnoliopsida > Malpighiales > Salicaceae > Populus > Populus trichocarpa. Next base: position 6,061,199 of record NC_037285.2, read on the forward strand.
AGAAATAAAAAAAACAAAAAAACTGCTTTCTACGTATACAGCACTTCTCCATTTATATCTTCTCCAGTATAAAGTAATCTATTTTTTTTTATTAAAATTTAATTCTTTTCAAAATCATATTATCGGAAAAACATGAAAACCGATGGACTTTTTATGAAAATATATGATTAATATGATACAAAAAATGGGAACAATGATATGAGAAAATAAAAGTTTATATACTAAAATTAATAAAAAGTGAAAGTATATCAAAAAATTTATATGATTGATATGATACTGATATTTTGAACATCAATATATCAAAAAATTTTAAAAATAATTTTAAATAAAAAAAATCAAATTTTATTCTATTTTCATTTGGAACACAATACCAACCGGGCCATAGCCAAGAAAAGTCTATCAACGAAGAAGATATTTGGAGAATGACAGAAAATAAATCAAACCAAAGCCGTGGAATTAGAAACTAAAAGATAGACCAAATTTGTCTTTATAGTGAGCCATCTTAGTGGTGGGACAAAAACTTGATGGAGAGATAATTATTTATTCCTCAAAACAATTATTTATTCCGTAGGAAAACCTAAACTCAATTTCATTTGATCAAAGTCACACCATGAAAGAAAACAAGAAAAAAGTATTTAATTGATATAATAAAAAACAATTGGTTTACTAATATAAGAAAAATAAAAATCTACTAAAATTAATGGGTGGCACTCAAACAACTCTGAATATTCGCATTTCTTATCTTCCAGGCAAGAAGAGACAATAAAAGCAAGTGACGTTTCTTTTCTCCGGCTGTAAATAGATGGAGACATCAATACCAAAATAAATATGAATTAGTTAGAATAATTATAACTAACTAATATAATAGGTTTTAGTATTTACTTTTAATATATATAAAATAAAAGATATTAAGAGTTGATTAATATTGTTAAGCTATATATATATATATATATATATATATATATATATATATATATATATATATTTGCAATATGTACATATTTTGTTTTTAATATTAGTAATTATAAAGTTTATGTAGTTAATGAAAACACTCCATTTTTGTTCTCTCATCTATCTCTCACTATTGTTTTTTTTTTATTCTAAATTATCTTGTTTCTTTTTCTTTTTTTGTCTCCCATCTCTCAATCTTTCAAGATTTAAAATTAATAGCAATTTACGTTAGGAATATTAATAAAAAAAATAAATATAACCAGAAAACAAATACAAAAAAATGATATTGGAGAAAGAGAGTATCTAATTCTAGTAAAGCATTTAAATTTCCATTGAAAGATGTGTCATATATTAATCTAAGGTCCATTTTTCATTAACTAATCGGCGGTTGCATTCTAACGCTTAGATTTATTTTTTATGCTTAAGCATTTAATTCTTTTTTATACACTAAGTTAAAATTAAAGCATATTACCCCTTCTCAAGCTTATGGGGCAATGGTCTCATGGACCCGTCTCGTAGAAAAAGCAAAAAACGCTTGATAGCAATGGTCTCATGGACCATCCCACTGGCCTCTATCGTGGAAAATATGCAGATGACAATTATCTTAAAGACCATCCCACTAACCCACATCGTGGAAAAAATGCAGATAGCAATGGTCTCACAGACCATCTTTTACTTGTTGATTGTGTTACAATTATCTTAAAGACCATCCCACTAACACTGCATCCATCTTTTACTTGTTGATTGTGTTACAAAAACTACTGATAAATACTTTAGAAATAAAGAAAAGAAGACTTGTTGACATGACAATGATAAGAAGTATTTTACAAAAACTACTGATAAATACTTGTTAATCTCAAACCTAACTTGATTCATATTTTAAAAAATTCAAGTGAGAGTTGACTTAATCAAACCTGATTAATTAAATAAATCAATGCATGACCTAGTCAACCCAGTCAAAATTCAATTTATTAAATCACTTAACATATTTAAATATGTGCAATATATATGTATTTAGAATTTAATATTAATATTAACATATTCAAATCTAGTTTAACTTGGATTTTAACTAGACCATATGTTGAACTAATAGATTAATATAGTTTAATCAGGTCAACTCCTTTCTAATTTAATAAAACCTAGTTTGAGAGTAAAATATTAAATTTTTCATAGCATCAAGTTTGACTTGTTAAGCTAGACCGAATTTAATAACACCTCTCCTGGCTCTCAATCCATTGAACACAAATGAAAAAAAGCTTTACGTACAGAAGTTTGGGTTTGTTTAGAGATTCGTTATAGCAAATAGGCTCAAAAGGTTGGATATGTTATTACTTACTCCCCCTGTCCTCTGTTTTTATTTTATGCTAGATAGCCTCTAATTTTGGCTCTACCACCTTTCTATAATAATACTCGACTATTATAAAAAGAAGAAGAAGCAGAAGCAGAAATAACTTAGCGCGTTTGTGTATAGATAGTTTCCTTGAATGAAGCATGTACATGTCTGATGAGCAGAAAGACAAAAAATGGTAAATGAGGACAGCATTGCATCACCACCATGGCAAACTCGGCATGACCGAGGAGTGCAGCAATGTGCAAAGATGTGCTAAGGATATAGAGCCAAGTAATTGTTTCTTCTTTGAGACTAAGAGTCAGTGTGTAGCGGAATTAGCCTTCCTTCTCTCTTTCTGGTCAATCGTCTTGGAGAGCCTATGTTCTTTCCTTGATCAAGACTCCTATCTTAGTTATTCAACAAATATGAAGAAATTCTCCAAAATCATTTCTTGACAAAACATCTCACGCATCCCTCAGCCCTTGTCAAATCCTCCGTCCCCTTATGCCCTTGCACAGACTTGCCCCCGGGGTAAATTCTAAAACTCGGGGCATCTTTTATATGGAATATGCAATTTCCAAAAGGTCTGAGGAATCGAACAAAGAGGGCAATGATTGGGCATCAGTCTTGAAACCACAATGATCCGATGGACGAGAGCCGCTAGTGGAGAAGGATTCATGCATCTCTGTTTTTGTGTATTTCTCAAGCTCTTTTTCACTGTACAACAGAACTTTTGCCTCTTCAGTTTTTCCTTTTAGACTCTCTTCAGTCAATGGAAAGAGGAAACACCACAGAAAGGTGTAAACTGACAAGAAATTCAATGCTCACACTTTGAATTTTAATTTGCATGTTTCAGGTCATTGATAGCTATACATTAAAATTACAGAGTAAAATATCATTTATCAAGATTGTCTTGTTCGTTATTGATGATGATTAGTGATTCGAAATGGATGCTGGAAATTGGAACAAAGTGTTGGTGTAATTTGCTCCCGCTTTGGGGGACTTGATTTTCTTTTCTTTGAGTTGTGTCGTGAATTCAAGTTACGCAGGATTTAAGAATTCTTCAAGACATAGAACCATCTTAATTGGGGATCAAAAACTTGATGGACGAGTTGTTAGATAGGTTGTGAGAACATCAAGGCCCAAAGAAGAAGAGGAATTCTTTATGGGGCACAGTCACAGACATATCTAGAGAAGATACAGAGTTGAGTTGAAACTTGTTAATTGATCTTAAAAAGATACAGAGCCCCTGAGTTAAGCCAAAGACAGATATTTTAGAGAAGATGGTGCTCAAGGGTTTTAAGGGAGTTTTCTCCGGAAAACAAAAGTCCATAAACAACTTGTCCAAGGAGCTCAAATTCTCAATTAATTAATTAATTATAAACTGGGTCTAAGTTTTTTTTCTAATAAAAAAATAGTACTAACATCTATATATATATATATATATATATTTTTTTTTTTTCTTACATTGAATAAAACATATGCGACTTGTAGCGTAGCGTGTGCTACAAATCTATTATTTTCACTATTAGAGACAAGTAATAACTTGTTAAATCTTTTAAAATACACTAGATGGAGGTGCATCTTTAAAGTTGTTAAAATAAGAAATTTACTTTCGATTAATATACAATCTAACCAATTGATACAATAGATTATAATAAATTTAGAGTAGAAGTTCTAAATAAGGTGACTGTAAATTAGCGTCACAAGTCGTTCTTCCAATATGCTACTTCCCTTCAATCAAGGATATTCATTAACTTAATTATTATTAGTCAAAGTAGATTGTTTCCTTCCAAACATGTTCTTGCTTCATCCTTTATTAATTTTATAATAAAATTGCCAACATATTAGTTTTTTGTTTTTATGATCACTTAATACCTTCAAATTAGTTTTCAAGTTTTGAGATTAAGTTCATAGATCTATTCTTACCACGAGATTAAAAATGATTTTATATTTAATTAAAATAAATAAATAAATTAGTAATATAGATATGATATTCTTTCTTAACTAATTAACACAACAGAACGACCTAGCGTTATCATGTTGAAACAATGCCTACCCAAATAACTCAAGCCCAAACAATGACATGAATTGGGTAAGCAATGTCTCCTTTCTTTTTTTATAACAAATACTAATGGGATTCAGATAAAACAAGAAAAAGATAGAATCTTTATAAGCTAAGATTCTCAAGAAGTTCAAAATAAAAGATTGTATAAAAATAAATACATAAAATCTTTATAAGCTAAGATAAATTCGTAAAGAAGATTCTCAAGAAGTTCAAAATGAAGGATTGTACAAAAATAAATATTCTAGTTGAGTGTGGAGTGAAGATATCAAACAATGATGAAGGAGAGAAGATAAACTCTACAACATTAATCAAAAGTCTAGTTGAGAGTTTGGGATATTTAATATGCATTTGTCTGGATATTCTTAACTATGACTCACTTCAAAGCTTAGAAGCGAATTCTTCGGTATATCAAATGTACTATTGATTTTGGCTTATTTTATAAATATTCTAATAGCTTTGATCTTGTGGGCTATAGTGATAGTGATTGAGTTAGAGATATTAATGATAGAAAGAGTGCTATGGGATTTGTTTTCTACATTGGAGACACATCATTCACATGGAATTCAAGTAAGCAATCTATAATCACTTTGTTAATATGTGAAGCTGAATATGTAGTTAATACATCATGTGTTTATTGTTAGGATATTGCCATTTGTGGCAATACCCCACCACTAAGCAAGTGGTTGCTCCATTAGTGCCACTAATGGTGGCATGGTTTAAGGCCTTCTTGTCCCACCATGATTGACAAGTGTGCTGAAGGAGCTCACCATGTTTGCCTATAAAAGAGGCAATTATTTGAGAGCAAAGAGAGAGTGAGAGACAACGTGAGTGTGTGAAGAGAATAGAGAGAAAGGGAGAAGAGCTGCAACAGAAGTGAGCTGGGAGTTGAGTAGAGTGGATGCAATCCTCCTCCTCCATGTATTTATTGTATCCTTTCTCTATCTCTAAATAATATGGACTCTCTCCCGTGGATGTAGGCGGTTTTGCCGAACCACGTAAAATATTATGTCAGTGTGCTTTACCCTCCAATGAGCAACTATCAGTACACCCCCGGTCCGCGCATGGGGGTGCCGGAATCCCCAACAATTGGTATCAGAGCACATGGTTTAAAGGGGTGTTTGATTTTTGCTCAAAAATGAAAGTTCTCAAAATGGTGTTTTGACTATACCACTGTGTAGAGGAGGCCGAGACGAAGCCACTGGTGAAAACGGCGTCAAAATCGGACGTCGGACATGGCCGCACTCTCCATCACTCTCCGGCAGGGCGTCTGCCCACGCGCGCCCCACGCGTCTTCTTCGCCTGGATGGGCTGACCCGACCCGAATACCAGTTGACCCGACCCACATGGCTGACCCGGATATGAATGACATCAGCATGACATAATTGTGATGTCAGCATGCCAGGTCATTAGACACGTCATCGACCAGTCAGCAGACACGTCAGCAAAGTGGGACCCACCTGCCACATCATCAGCCACGAGCCGAGCCGAGTTGAGCCGAGCCGTGTTGGAGCCGAGCCGAGCCGCGAGCCGAGGGAAATGATTGTGTGCAGCAGAGTCTACGTGCAACCGGATCTGAGATTAAATCTGGGCCGCTCATCAGGCCATAATTGTTTTGATCAAATCTTAGCTGTCTGAAGTGCGATTTGGACGATTTCAGACTTGTTTCCAGCTAATTTGATCGTTCCGGATGCAATGGTACGGTCCGATCGTTGAGATTTGAGACCAAAAATGGTGGTGGTTAATTAACAAAAGAGATTGCCCGATCAGGAGGCATCTGGTGGTCGATGGAGATGAAGAAGAACATGTCACACATGTTTACCCAATTACATGTGTTGAACTGCTAAGTGGAGAGAATTTTAGCTGCCTTGAAGGAAGGCAAAATTGGGACACTCTGGACACCCGATCAAGTGGACAATTAGAGGTGTAGAGTGAAAACTGATGAAGACCAATCTTGACGAATCTAAGAACTGGTAGTCTCGCCAGATGTTGAGAAATCATGTATTAAACCAGTATATTCCAGATCACTTGTAAAGGAAAGCCGCAACAAAGCTAGCAAATGGTTGTATATACGGAAAGACAGTACGATGGATAGATATGGCCTAAGAAGTTCTGTCTAGGAGGTTGGGTTTTAAGCGGGACCAGTGTGACCCCTCCAATCTTTCCTGGGAACTTGCTTAGTGGAAGGATTATCCATACGGTACTATTTTCGTATATATAGCAGTTTGTAATGAAACGGTTGAAGACTAGCAGGATGACGGCACAAGGGAATAGTTGGGTTCCGTATGATCAAGGATCTGATGAAGTAGTGATTTCTCCAAAGAAGTTAGATTCGGTGACTGTGATTTCTCGATGGGAGAATTGATGAAGACCCTGATAATGGAAGAGAAATACAGCAAACAGATAAAGATTGGCACCCTATTTTGACTTAGATAGGTGTTTTGACAGGATGAGCTGCTGTCAAACATAAGCAAGGAATAGGGAGAAATCTGGAGAACAGAAATTGCACGAGAACACACGGAGATTGTGCATGAGTACCCGTAAGATCCAACGAGGTACTGTAATGAGACAACAGGTGCAAGGAGAAGAAGAGTTCCCAGATGAAGCTCAGAGCAGAGACTGTTAAAGTTTGTACAACATGAAGTCTCTTGTGCTTTTAATGAAGACAACAGGCGAAGACCTTTCCAATACATGCAAGGATGGAAAGAGAGTTGTTGCAGAGGCACCTAATTGAGGGGGTGCAAATGCCTGTGATAAAAGGCGACCGCCTATGATGAAAGGCGAAGACACCAAAGAGAGTTGGCGTAGGTGGAGCTGTCAAGCAGAAAGGCACAGAAGCTCCAAACATAGAAATCAAGGTGGAGGATTGCGAGGAGTATACCGCAACTTTCTCTTTCTATGTAGTCAGTGGCAGTAATCTCTCCCATAAGTGCACATGGTGGTAGAGACTTTTGGAGCCACTTTGAAGCATCTCAGCTGAAGGAGGATGCGACCACCTATGAAAGGTGAAGACACCTTAGATGGAAGGTGTGTGAGGGCTATGATAGGAGCCCCATTTCAGACCGCCGCATGACAACGGGCGAAGACACCTAAGGAGAAGGTGTGTGGGCCACGATATGAGCCCAGTTTAGAACAACCCCAAAGCCGATGTGATGGCTAGATATAAGTGGACAAGTGTATGGATAGCCAATGAAGTGGCTATGATGAGTATGAAGACAAATGCAGGATTGACTTTCATGGATATTGCCCCCATGCTAAAGATCAATGAGCTAGAAGACATTTGCCTTGGACAATAAGTGTGTGACTTGTGGAGCATTAAGACGCGGCTGCTATGAAGAAGCAGAAGGGCATGCGCAGGTTCCGAGAACGAGTTGACTCTTGTCAAGGTGGTGAGCTCGGTAATGGCATTGTAATACTCAGAGTATGAAGACAGATATGGATCAACCTTTATGGGCTGCCCCCATGGTTAAAGGTGGAGAGCTACCTGGACTCTTACGACTAAGAGCGAGAGACTCACGGAGAAGTAAGGCGTGGTTCTTAGGGTGGAACAGAGGGCAGACGCAACTCCTGGATGAGTAGACTCTTGGAAGAGTGGTGAGCTCGTGATCATATTGAGATACTCAGATAATGACTGTCGCACTTGGAATATCCGTTTGAGGGGGTGTTGTAAGCCTTGGTGTAAGGCTTAAAAAAAAAAATCATTTCGGACCGAGCATGGTTGATACGCTCGAAGGGGAATGTTGTGTTAAAGACGCTCTCAGAATGGAAGCTTGGAAGAGCTGCAAAATGCAAGCTTGTGCTGAAGAAACAAGAGGACAATTGCCCACACAAATGGCAAAGGGGGGTGATTGTTAGGATATTGCCATTTGTGGCAATACCCCACCACTAAGCAAGTGGTTGCTCCATTAGTGCCACTAATGGTGGCATGGTTTAAGGCCTTCTTGTCCCACCATGATTGACAAGTGTGCTGAAGGAGCTCACCATGTTTGCCTATAAAAGAGGCAATTATTTGAGAGCAAAGAGAGAGTGAGAGACAACGTGAGTGTGTGAAGAGAATAGAGAGAAAGGGAGAAGAGCTGCAACAGAAGTGAGCTGGGAGTTGAGTAGAGTGGATGCAATCCTCCTCCTCCATGTATTTATTGTATCCTTTCTCTATCTCTAAATAATATGGACTCTCTCCCGTGGATGTAGGCGGTTTTGCCGAACCACGTAAAATATTGTGTCAGTGTGCTTTACCCTCCGATGAGCAACTATCAGTACACCCCCGGTCCGCGCATGGGGGTGCCGGAATCCCCAACAATTATCATTTCATATGGTTAAGACAATTATTAAAAGAATTGTGAATGCCACAAGAGAAGCCTTTTATATGGACAACTGTAAAAACCTCTAAACCACATCAACTACAAAGCAGCTTACCTCAAGTAAGGTGTGCTAGGGGTGCTAATATCTTCTTTAGCCACAAACAGTCTCTTACCCTCGAATCTCTGACAAGACCAATACACTTAAGTTTTCCTAGCAACCCTAAACCAAACAACTAGCTAGGTGGCGACTCCTAATCGACCCCCGATGTTGGGCGTCCATGTGCGACACTAGGGAAGAAGTAGATGTTGATGAGGTCAAGTTAAACATTGTTCTTGCAGGTGAAGTTATACCAATTGATGGAGTTGTTGTTGATGGTAACTGTGAAGTGGATGAGAAAACTTTAACTGGAGGGTCATTTCCGGTTGCCAAACAAGTGGATTCCGTAGTGTGGGTTGGAACTATTAACTTCAATGGTGTCATCAATACTTCTCTTTGACACTCTATGAATTGTTTTTGAATGCATTTTGGCTTTGGTGGTAATGGGGTGTTAGAACTACTGCTTTAGCTGAAGACTGTGTGGCGGCTAAAATGGCAAAGCTTGTGGAAGAAGCTCGAAACAGCAAGTCTAAAACTCGAAGATTCATAGACAAATTCGCTCAGTACTATACTCCAGGTTAGGCATACTGCAGTCCAATTACTCATCCAGTTTTATAGGCTTTCACTGAAGTAGAGTACCGAGAACGAGTATTTGGACAGCCCTTCACATCATTCTTTTAGAATGATTCGTCAGCTCCATTGCTAGACAATCCTACCTTTCATTTTGTGGGAAAGTTCTCATTTTAGTTCCTTGTTCAGATTTGCAGCGGTGATATTCATGCCGGCTGGCGTAGCAGTGATTCCATTAGAATTACGAGTTCATAACCGTGATCACTGGTTTTACTTAGCACTGGTTGTTTTAGTCAGTGCATGTCCATGTGCTCTTACGATTCAAAATAACTAGTTTGTTAAGTAACAAATTATGAGTACAAGTAGAAGTAAATTGAGGAAGTAACTCCTCTGATTTTCTATATTTAAATTCTTGTTTTAAATGAAATGATATCAAATTCAAACATTCAAGAAGAGACCACTGTCTTTTGAAGGTCAAGTTACCCTCGAAGTAGCTTATATTCTCTTATCTTTATTTAGTTGCCGGCTCAAGCTAAGGTTTATAACAGTGGCATTCAGTGGAACCAAAGCCTGAGGATCTAGAGGAATTTCAAAATTTTCCTGGAGAAGGAATCCAAGGAAAAAATGAAGTGAAAAATATATGTATTGACAACAGAAAGATTGCTCACAGAGCTTCCGGAACAGGTAAAAAGCCCTAATTATATCCCAGTAAGAATAAACAATATGATTCACATTTCAAACTAACCATCTTATAAAATAACCATGATTTCTATCGATTTGTAATCTGATATGTAAATCAATCGGTACCTTTAAACTAACTATATATGATGTGTCATAATTTAATTTTTTTATTTAAGAAAATAATAATAAAAAAAATTTAAAAATTGAATCAAGATAACATAAATTAGAATTTTGAGGACCGATAAGGATGAGATTATAAATTTAAAAGTTAATTTGATCAAAACTTGAAAGAATCGATAAGTTTGAGGACTTAAGTAAACTTTAAATTAGTTTAATTAATAGAATCTAGAATTTAATTGAAAAAATATCAAAATTCAGGATTAATTTAAATTAAAATTATAAAAAAATTAAAGTTAAAGAAACAAAATAAATATATTGTAATTCCATAAGAGGGTTAATTAATTATTCCATAGGTAATTTTATAATAAATAAAAGTTAAATAGCCAAAGTAAAGAGTGAATTAATTAACTTGAAAACCAAAAATTGTTTTTGTAAATGGCAACAGGGTTTCAATTGCAATTGATCTAGGAGAAAAATTAAAATAGCCTTTTCAGGTGAAAACAACGCCGTTTCAAAACAAACTATTCATCTCCTTCATCCCACCGATTCAGCAGAAACAGCAGTAGATCATGGTCACGTCTCTATCCAGTATCTCTCCTCCACAATGTGCCCCTAACAGTCCAGTAATGGGCATTTTTTTTTCTCAAGCATGACAGGACCGTGGTAATCTCCACACTAACTCGGGAGTGATGAAGGGGCATTCTCTTGCCTATAAAGACCAGTCCACAACACACAGAGACGAAGAGGCAGGTGGGAAAAAACAGAGACAGAGAGAAGACAGAGAGACTTGTGACCTTCCTCCAGCAAAAGGGAACTTTAACCTCCCCTCACCGTAGGTTGTTGATCCAACCAACCAAATACAAACCCAGAGAAACCAGGACGAACAGAGAAAGGCCACAAAGAAGGGGAGAACCACAGACAGGTAATGCAAAAAAAACACAGACGAAATGAACAAACACAGATAATACAGAGAGAGACCAAGAGGAACAAGAACAGAGAGAGACAGAGGGAACAAGAGAAAGCAAAAAAAAAAAAGAAGAAAGAGAGAAAACAAACAGAGAAAAGCAAGAACAGAGGTGAAGTGAACGAAAAACTGAAGTAGAGGGGAAGAAAGTAACATTGGTTAGCCAGCCCTCCATCACCATCGTCTTCGTCTTTAAGTAGCAGCTCCAGGTAAGTCTTCCTTTCTCTTTCCCCCGCTTTGCAGCTTCAATTCTTAATAATAATTGTAATAATAATAACAAACATGGATTGTGGACCATAAAGAACAGCGAACGAAAGGCCTTTTATCAATATCCTATAATCTAGAATAAATCGGTCATTTCTGCTTATAAAAGCATGTTACCGCTCAGGATATTCTATACGCAATACGTGACTTACCTTCAGCTAAATTCAGCTAAAAATTGAATACTCTTGTTATTATCACTCCGGAGCTTTATTTAAAAGCAAGCATACTACCTGCAAGTCTATCAGCAGCCTCCTCGGCTGGTAGTAGTAGCTTAACTCTCTCTAGATAGTGCATGTCTGCATAGCTTTATTATTTGACACACAATAATACTTAGGAAACATAAAATATCCGACACAGACGAGTGAAAGAGCATATTCTTTCTTTCCCTGGCAAATTAGAATGGCAACAAGAAGAATTGTAATCTGGATTGGTTCAAAATTAAGAGTCAAAGATGTTAATTACCTCAATGTCTAGGATTCAAAGCTTTCCAGAATCCACACACCAATTCAAAGATCTAACAAACCATCTTCATTTGCATCCATACTCCCAATAGCTCTTTCCACTCAATAAACGAATTTCATACAAAACTTTAACTTTAGCAATCTGAAAATGGAAATATATAAAGTTAAGCATGAAAAATGTTTCCCAAGACTTCATTACAAGATAAAAAAAAAGTAATGTCAACTGAGAAAGCTCCACAAGAACAGGCAAGATGACACAGTACCTGAAACACTAGATTTTGGTACTTGTAGTCACCTTGTGAATAATACATTTAAGTAACTTGACATTCTTGATGCAAAGAGATCAAGTCATCCAAACTTCATGTCAGAGACATTGCTATCCTGGATTCTGTCCCCCAAATTACAGCTGTAAATATAAAGGAAAGCTCAGTTGTTGAAGAGATGGTACATTGTTTCATAGCAATTATTGCCATGAAATTATTCATGAATAAAACCAGTAGAACACAATCACGATGCACTACATACAGAATAATCTCTGAAAGTGAAGTTGCCATACCAATTACTCATCAATCATGATGTGAATGTATTACTTACATTACCAATTTGTTAATATTGTTACCGCTAAAATCCAAAGTCCTCCAAACTGCTCAAAGATTCTTCATATTTATAAAAATAATAGTTAATTAATTCACTGCATAAAAATTGTGTTTTTTAAAATTATATTTAATAAAGAAAAGAGAAGTATATATAAAAAAATTAACCTTTCAATTCTATTAACCCTTCCAGTCTATTATAACCTAAATATAGTAATTTAAGATATGAAAATAACAGAAAAGCGATTATATCCTTAGTGAAGGTGCTTCAAATTGCTCAATCTCGTAGTTCATAACCACCTATATAAAAAAACAAATAAATTAAGACTTCATGTAAAGAATGAAAAAAAATATTATTGAAGTAATTTAATTATATTGATGAAGAGGCATGTAATTAATTGCTATGGTGACTCCGTGGAAAGGGGTTGAGGTGGTGAAAGATTGAAAATAAAAGAAGTAATTGTTATAGTGACGGTCTGATTTGTATGAATATATTAATAAAGTAAGGAATTAAAAGAAAAACAACAAATCATCTTTCGTTGTTTTAATAATCGAAATATGTTTTCTATTTTCTCCCAGTTCCTGATTCCAACCGTCCTGGATAATACTTTCAATTTCACCTTTTATCCAGGACGGTTGGGAGGTGCCATTGGCAATCAAGAGGCAGCCATCCTTGCAATGAAACCATTATCATTATCCATTTATATTTTTTTTTAATTTATAAATAATCTATTAAATTATAAATATTTTTTAATTTTAACCCCCTATAATATTTTAATCATTTAAATTTTATTTTCATTTTTTTAATTACTATTTATTTTATATAGAATCATTTTTAAATTGTTTTTTTTTTTTAAATTTCATTCTCGGATTTTATTCTCCCAAATCTTATCTCATTATTTTTTGTTGCTATTTTTTTTGCCTTTACAAGTATTTTTCATTAATATTTTTTAATGATTTCATTGTTCAAAATTAAATTGGTTGGAAATTAATCTTTTTTTTTTTAAGTTGAGTCTAGAATTTAACGAGTTGTAACTTTTAGATATTAGACCAGATTTAGAAAATTCACCCGAGTTTTTTTTTCTTTTTTTTAAGCTTATGTTTTCTTCTCTTATTTTTTTAGTTTTGTTTTATTATTTTTTACAATTTTCCTTCTATTAGATTAGAATTAGGTTATTTGATAATCTAAATAGGTTCAGGTTTATTCTTTTTACCTTTTTCTTTATGGTTTTTTTAGCACTTTATTTATTGTTATTATATTTTTTTTAGTATTGTTTGGATTATCTCTTGAACTAATAATTTAGTACTTGGATTTTTTTTTACCCTAGTATTTTTTTACACCAAATTTTTCTTTACTCTAACCACTGTAAAGCATGAGTAACAAATGTAATTATTACTAAATTGCTACTAGTACAAATAACTATCTCTTGCAAATGACAACGAGGAGTTTTAGGCTTTTGGAGCCCCCAAGCTACGGCCCCATACTGTGGAAAAAAAATGCATGATGGCAATGGTCTCATTAATGCGGAAAAAATGCATATAGTTATAGGATTAAGTTTTTAATATGAGATGGTTTATATGGTATTTGAATTTTATTAATTAAGTGGTAATAAGTTTAAACTTTATTATTTTATTTTATTTTATTTTATAAAAATTAAATATAAAATAATATGAATATAAAGAAGTTTCAAGTTTAAAAAAAAATTATTTGAAGAGGTGATATTTGTTAAAGAATTATATAAATTTTATCTTTAGACCTCTAGATTAAGTTTTTAGATTAGGATGATATTTTTGAAAAGTTTTGAAGTTTTGAGATTAAATTCATAGCTTTTTTCTCTTTAAATACAAGAAATATACAAGTTATATTTGTTGTTTTTGTTGTTTTTTTTTTTATGGATATTGGTTTTTTGATTGGCAAAAAACCAATGAGATCATTGTTGCTGATATATAGCTCTTGTAGATGATTTAAGTCACATAGGTCTGATCGAAAAATTTAAACCCTGTTTTCTGCTTCTTCTTTTTTTTTCGGCTGCTAGTTTACTCTGTGTTTGTTTTCTTTGTTTCCTTTTTGTTGAAATTTTCTTCTTTTATGTGTTGATAGGTCTGAATCACTAAGAAAACATACCTCATTTCTTTAGAAGAGTTGTTTTCACAGAATGAATGTGAATTTGATCATGTAAAGATGGGCTGTGGTCATTTTGCAGTTTAACTGAGTTCCATGCTTTCGTTTAACTGAGTTCTTTTGGATATCTGAAAGTTGGTATTTTGTTGTTCAGTGGGAATTTTAGTGTGTTTTGGGACTCGGTGTATGGCGAGTATTCGGAATAAATGAGGCTAACATATTGTCTTAAAGAAGGCCATGGTCATAAATAATAGGGAAGGAGTTAGTAATTAGCATTCAAGATTGGATCTGCATGACCAGGACTGTTTTTGATGGATATTGGTTTTTTGATTGACAAGAAATGGCAGCTGGTTTTTAATGTGTGTGCATGCTTTGCTCATGTTGTCATATATGTTTGTTTTCTCAAATATATAATGCAAATATCAAAATTGTCTTCAAAACACTTATCTGACTTTCTGTTGGAGATCAAATTCCATATATTGAATCAGGCACTTATGTGGCCTACAATGACGAGAATGGTGGGGTAATCAAAAGTTTAAAGGAAGATGGTATTGTTGATTTGGACACTGACTTCAGCTCGCTCCCAGAATGGATATCAATGAAAGCGATGGTTAGCACCTGGCTTGCAGATGCAATCATGTATGAACTCTGGGTGGGGTCTGATGGAACCTCTGCCCGAACAATTTATCACTCTGGCCTCCCTTGGTTGATAGGAAAGGCTCTATTAATGAAACAAGTGCACGTTGTTAAGCAGCGACTTGGGATAACTAAAGAAAATGCTGAACGAAGGGAAGCAGAGGTTACACTTCTATCGTTTATGATCTTTTTCTGCAACTTGTTGATATCAAATCTGCGCACATACACTAGTGTTAGAAAGCATACACCTGTGGAATGATTTTACCCGTTTATATATTGCTTCATTTTCTGTTAATTTTCCTTGACCATGGCCTTGCAATATTTTTATTTTAATTTATGGATAGATCTACAAGAGAGTGAAAATTGCATATGGAGCTTTGGATAGATTCAGGCAGTTTCCAATCCCAGATATTTCTAAGCATACATGCTGTTCATCTTTGGTTAGCTTGCCAACTAATAGATTTAATTTTTTAATTAAAATCTATTTTTTTAATTAAAATTTAATTTTTTATTTAAAATTATTTTAAAATATATTTAAAAAAAACAATACCTAACACAACTCTCTTGTCTCTGAAAAAATGGCAGCAAGGAGTTTTAGGCTTTTTCATCCACAAGTGTACGGATCCATCTCGTGGAAAATCTGTTGCAGTGTCCTCTCCATCAAAATCCTTCTTGTTTTGATATAAAACATTTATTTCGTGCACCCTTGAAATTAATAGGAAGATTGAAATAAAGTTGAAAGGATTGGTTTTTTTATTTTTATTTTTTTCAATGATCATTTAATTACGTCTTTATATTAGTTTTCAAGTTTTGAGATTAAGTTCATATATACCTCTTTTCTCTTTAAAGACAAGAAATATACCACAAGATTAAAAACTATTTTATATTTCATTAAAATAAATAAATAAATAACTTATATAGTTACAGTATTTAATTTCTTCTTAAGCAAATAAATTGATTTCACGTGATAGTAACATGAAGGTTTTTCTTACGACCAAATAAACAAATTTATTATAATTAGAAAATATTATTTATTTATCAAAATAATTATTATTTTGGAGGGAACTTTTCCCCCAAGATAACCCAAACTCAAAGTTATTTTATTCAAAGTCACATCATCGGGAAAAACATGAAAACCGATGGACTTTTTATGAAAATATATGATTGATATGATACAAAAAATGGGTACAATGATATGAGAAAATAAAAGTTTATATACTAAAATTAATAAAAAGTGAAAGTATATATATCAAAAAATTTATATGATTTATATGATACTGATATTTTTAACATTAATATATTAAAAAATTTAAAAATAATTTAAAAATAATTTTAAATAAAAAAATCAAATTTTATTCTATTTTTATTTTTAAACACAATACCAACCGGGCTATATTCAGGAAAAGTCTATAAAAAAACAAAGATATTCAGAGAATGACAGAAAATAAATCAAACCACAGCCGTGGAATTAGAAACCAAAAGACAGACCAAATTTGTTTCTACAGGGAGCCATCTTAGTGGTGGGGCAAAAACTTGATGGAGAGATAATTATTTATTTATCAAAACAATTATTTATTCTAGAGAAAAACCCAAACTCAATTTTATTTGATCAAAGTCACACCTTAAAAGAAAACAAGAAAAAAGTATTTAATTGATATAATAAAAAAAAAATTGATATACTAATAATAAAAAATCTACTAAAATGGGTGGCACTCAATAACTCTGAATGTTCACATGCCTTATCTTCTAGGCAAGAAGAGATAATAAAAGCAGGTGATGTTCTTTTCTCCAGCTGTAAATGGATGGAGACGTCAATACCAAAAACATGGATAAAAATTGTTTTTCTTTTTTCAATTTGAATATTTATATTCACAAAATCTTATCAATAAAATTTCTTCATTAGTTTTATTATGATGATGTTATAGTTAATTCTTGTTTAGATAAGTTTGAATTGATTTTATTTTATTTTTAATTTCTAATCAGTAAAGATATGTAAAATACTTGTCCTTTATATCTTCTTTTATTCTAGTTCTCTAATTGATTTTTTTTTTCTATTTAAGTACTTGATAAACTAGTGTCTGTCCATAAATTTGTTTACATTAATTTCTCTAATAAATGTAAGGTTTACATAAAGTAACTATATGGAATAATAAAATATTAACAATAAAATTTATTTATAAATAAACCTTAGATTTAATTTCTCTAAATTTTAAATTTGGTGCGAATAAATTCAAGGGATTTTCAAGATAAATAGTACAATATTAGCCCTTCAAAAAATTGAGAATCTTCCAGTCTTCCTCCTCAAGGAATTACTTAGTGGATAGTTAAAACTATAGTTTATTCTATTTTCTTCACTTTATCTACAATTTTACCTATATTATTGTCACCGATTAGAAATAGTTAAAACTAATGATATTTCTCGCACACTGTTATAAAAAAAATTTGGAACTTTTTATTCAATTATAAGATAATAAAAACAAATATTAACAAAAAAAATAGTAAATAAAATTATAAAAGAAAAATATATTTTTTGAATTATGTAATTTTTTTTCAAAACAAAGGAGTTTTTATTAGCATTATAGTTTATTGAATAAAAAGTAACAATAATAACAAAAATTCTATAAAACTATAATAATTTAAATTAAAAAAAAACATATATTTTTAAGCAATCAAGAGGCAGTCATCCTTCCAAGAAAACCATCTTACTAACGCCATCAACATTTGAATTAATAACACCATATCTTAATATAAATGCTGATCAATTATTATCATTATCAAAAACAAAGTGAAAGATGAAAATGGTTTTTTCTTAATTTTTGAAAAAAAATAAAAAAGGTTGCCGCCTTTACTTTGTTCTATTCGGACTCCGAATGCAACAGAGTTTGAGCTAACGAGGTATACCACAAAAGAAAAGAAAAATAATAAAGCAAGGTGGCTTCTGTTGATAGCAGAGCAGTGAAGAATTGATACAAAAAAAGAGTGCTATAAATAGTGAGAAAAAAATTAAAAAACTGATTAAACTAGAAAAGAAATAATTAAAAAAACTGAATTGTAAAAAAACCGATTAAAATTAAAAAAAACCGGCCAATTCGGTTCCGGTTGTATAAGTATGAAATTAAAAAAACCGAACCAAACCCAAACCGAAAAAAATCAAGCCAAACCAAAAAAAATCAAGCCAAACCGGTTTGAACCGGTTTTTTCCTAAAAAACCGAACCGAACCGAAACCGGTCAGTTTGAACCGGTTTTGGTTTTTTTAAAAAAAATTCGATTTGATTATTTTTTTTATAAAAACCGAACCGAACCAAAAATGATATCCGCTGAGCAGATGTATCTCCTTGAAAATGCATTTGAATTAATATTTACATCATGTATTTAAAAAAAAAACGTAATAAATAAAGAAAACACATTACAAAAAGCCTACTAATATTCCTAAAACTTCCAACTTAATGGAACAAAAGTAAGATTAAACTATATTTTAGTAACTTCCATTTATATACAAGTATCTTCCTAATAAAATCACTACAATGATAAATTATATTACAAAAAGTTCTCTAAATACACTATCCTACTAAACAAAAAGAACACTGTATATCTACTGCTCTAGTATGATATGTGAATGACCTGTCAAATTAAATCATATTAGAAAATTTAAACAATATTTAGAATAAATTTAAATATAAATCCATCATTAACTTTTCACCCTAATAACTTTATAAATCTTACAAATTATATATTTATTCTCAAAACTTGAAAGCACATAAAAATTTAATAACTCGGCCATCAAGTATTCTAATACTACGAATCCTATTTAGTTGATAGTCTAAACAACTATCCCGGTTATATGTCATATAAATACCACTAGCTTCAATTAATTTAAACAATTGTACTGGTATCAGCTAAGACTAAACAATTTTTCTTCTTCTTTTTTTCTTCCATAAAATACATTACAAAGAATAATACACATTTAGTGAAATTGCAGATAAGTAAACAATTAATTCCTATAAATAATATTTAGGTGTCCGTAGAACATATATAGCATAAATCACCACTGAATGAAAACATATACATTATATAGCATTAAAGAATAATAATCATCGTAGTCGTAGTCAAGTCGGGTACAAAGATCTTAAAAACTAATGATCCTGTCGTTGACAAAGATCACATGACAATTGCATCCCACTGTGATAATAATGCCCATTCAATCAGACTAAATGAGTGTTTTTTTAAATAAATACTTTACCTAATAATTAATTAGTAAATAATATATAAATATTGTAAATCTATACATGTACTAGTATTTTATTCTGCTTCGAATAATAAATAATATTTAAATAATAAATATTTATATGATTTGTTATCTGATGAGTGGAGTATATCAATATAAAAAAAAACTTTTGGCAGATAGTAGAAAAAAATTATGGAAAATTCTACAGTTTAGCTCTTCCAATTGCGTAAGCTTTTGTTAGTGCGGATCTATTTATAAATTACTATTCATTATAATTATATAATTATAAATTTATTCTTGCAAACAAAAGGATAAGATCATAAGATTATCTTTTTGTCATAGTACAATTATCTTTAATATATTATATGAGGTTATATTTGTCATTTCATCTTTCTTTTATAGTAAATTTACTATTTTGGCTTTGGAATACATAACTCTTATGCTTTTGCTCCACAAGTGCTTTTATTTTTTTATTTTTTAAAAAATAATTAATTAAAATTTTTATATAGAATGCTTTAAAGATAATGTAAATTTGTTTTTATAAAAAATAGAAAACATTTACAAAAACATTATATAGAATACTTTAAAAATACTTTAAATATTATTTTTTTATGAAAACTAAAAAAATTATAAAAAATTTAATCAAACATAACCGCCAGATCCAAAAAGTTAAAACATTCTTTAATACTTTTAATATTTTTTAACATTTTAAAAGTTAATATACGTGCAAATATACTAATAATGTCTGGAAAGAAAGGAGCAACTTTTCTGTATCCATTATTGTCAAGGAAATGGAAAGTAAGCTCATAGCATTAACATTTTATTCATGTTTTTTTTTTTTTTTTTTTTAAAAAGACTTTGATTCGGGGTCAACGTTTCAAGAAGGAATATAAGTTTCGGTTGATTACTTTCATGCAATTCTTTATTTTTTAATTTTTGGGTACCGTATGGTCCGAAGAAGATGCCTTTTGTAGTATATAGAGAATTTTTTAAAAACATTTTAGAATTATAATTCGCATCCGAATTAAAAATATAATAGGTTTTAATATTTACTTTTAATATATATAAAATGAAAGATATTATGAGTTTTTGATTAATGATGTTAATCCAAATATGTTTATAAAAATAATTTCTATCAAACCAAATGATATGTATTTTGAATTTAATATTAATAATTATAGCTTCCTAAAATACATTTATTTAGTTAATAAAAACTAGTACATTTTTGTTGTCTCATCTCTCTCTCTCTCATTTTTGTTATTTGTTTTTAATTTCTTCTTCGGAGCTGCTTTGTCTCTCTTTCTATCAAAATTCTAAATACATAGCATTTAGCGTTAAGAATTATAACCATTGAATTATACATATTAATCACTTGATGAAAAATTAAATATGACTAGAAAACAAAATACAAATATATATATATATATATATATATATATATAGCATATTATCTCTTCTCAAGCTTACGGGCAATATGGTCTCACGGACTCTTATCATCTCTTTGAAGAAACTCGTGATAGCAATGGTCTAACGGACCCATCTCACATCACAATTTGATTATTTTTTATTTTCTGGACTTTTTCTGTGTTTCACTACTTTGATGGATCAAATTTATCTTTACAGTGAGTCATTAGAGTAGTGGGATAAAAACTTAATGGAGAAATAATTATTTATTCATCAAAACAATTATTTATTTTGGAGAAAAACCTAAACTCAATTTCATTAGATGAAAATCACACCATAAAAGAAAACAAGAAAAAAGTATTTAATTGATATAATAATAAAAAAAAAATCTACAAAAATAGGTGTCACTTGAATCGCTCTGAATGTTCAGATGCTTTATTTTCCATACAAGAAGACATAATAAAAACAGGTGATGTTTTTTTCTCCAGTTGTAAATGGATGGAAACATCAATACCAAAATAAATATGAATTAGTTAGAATAATTATAACTAACTAATATAATAGGTTTTAATATTTACTTTTAATATATATAAAATAAAAGATATTAAAAGTTGATTAATGTTGAAATTAAAACATATTATCCCTTCTCAAGCTTATGAGGCAATGGTCTCATGGATCCGTCTCGTAGAAAAAACAAAAAACGCTTGATAGCAATAGTTTCATGGACCATTCCACTGGCTATATCGTGAAAAAAAAAAACAAATGACAATAGTCTCATAAACCCATCTCATACTGCAAATTCCTATCCATCTGACGTGTTGACAATGTAAGCTGACGAACCCATCTCGTGGAAAAAACGCATGATGGTTGGAAATGGTCTCACGGCCTCACCTCGAGGAAAAATGCATGATGACAACGGTCTCACTAACTCATAAATGCATGATGGAATTGGTCTCACGGGCTCATCTCGAGGAAAAGCAACGCTATCGGGGACCAAAGCGTATATGGCAATGGTCTCACGAACTCATAAATGCATGATGGTGATTGTCTGTCGGACCCATCCTGAGGAAAAAAACATGCATGACGGCTAACTCTTCAACATTAAGTAAAAAAATCTTCAACATTTTCCATTTTAATTTAACATTTAGGGTTCAATATGAATCTTTCCTGATTGATTTGATGCTGTGTTTTTTTTCCTACTTAACTCTAACTTTTTAATATAGTTTTCCTACTAAACACTAATTCTTCTTTTTTAAGTTTTAATATGCTAAAAGGTTCGTGAGAATAAGTTTGAAACTATATTTTTTAAAAAAATTAATTTTTTTTATTGTTATGATATGTTGATATTAAAAATATATTTTTTAAAATTTTTATTTTATTTTATTACATAGTTCACAGTATCTGAATTGATTCATTTAACATTTATGTTTTATATATATATATATATATATATATATATATATATATATATATATATAATCTCTTTGTTTTTTTTATAATATTTTTAATATAAATATCTTTTAGGAAAAAATGTTCTCTCGGACCCAGCTTATGAAAAAATGGATGATAGCATCATCCAACGGACCCATCTTGAAGAAAAATGGATGATGGCATAGGGCGGCAGTGTCCTCTTCATCACATTCCTTTTGGTTTTGATATTATTAAGTATTGCTCGCGTTGATTTTTTTTTACCTGGCAAGACTTTACTCTTCATTCTCTTGTATATTATGGGAGATGAACTGTTTAAAAATTTATGTTTTTTAATTTGTTTTTGACAATTTAATTTTAATTAAAAACCAATAAATTTTTATTTATTATGAAAATATAGGATTGAATGAAGAGAGACCGAAATGAAAAAGTCACCAAACATAGGTGTCATGCTATAAATTTCGTAAATGATGCACCTTGCTTCTTAAACTTTAAAAATCACGCAAATCATACAATTTCAGTACCTCAATATTTTTTCAATTTGATTTTGATATAAAAATTTATTTTTGTTATTTTTTAATCCCTATTTGAGAGAGGAGAGAGAAGTCGACAAATTCCAGCGGTAGAGAAAAAAAATATTGTTAATACCAATTTAGACCACCAAAACGAACAATATTTGTGTCAAATGAATTTATTTTATGAGGGAAGCTCATATTAAGTATTTTTTTTTTTTACTTTTAAAGTTCGTAAAAAAATAAATACGATCTTTAGTTGATTTTTTACCTTAAAAGAAACATGATAAGTATATATATTTTTTTTTAACACCACTGATCACTTCTTTAAATATACGTTATATTGTTGATGGATGAGAATTTAAGTGGACAGAATTTTAGGATTTCGAGAAAAAATAATTATCTCAAATTTTGTCATATTTTCGGTTTTTATTTTTATTAATTTGGATTTTCTTTCTTACTTTTTAATATTTTATGGATGAGAATGAAATATTTTATATAAACTTAAAAAACAACACTGAGATTTATTCATATATATTCTGTGTTACAATTATTTATATAAATGGATGAAGCTTGGAAATTTTTTTTATTAATATTTTTTAATGATTTCATTGTTTAAAATTAAATTGGTTGGGAGTTAATTTTTTTTTATTAAACCTAAGTCTAGAATTTAACGAATTGCAAGTTTTAGATATTAGACCAGGTTTAGAAGATTCATCTGAGTTTGCTTATTTTTTTTCTTCTTTTTTTAATGTTTTTGTTTTTTTTTTTAGTTTTGCTTTATTATTTTTTATGATTTTCCTTCTATTAGTATTGTTTGGATTATTACTTGAACCAATAACTCGGGAGTTAGATTTTCTTTTACCCTAGTATTTTTTGACATCAGAATTTTTTTAACTCTAACCACTGTAAAGCATGAGTGACAAATCTAGTTATTACTAAATTGCTACTAGTATAAATAACTATCTCTTGCAAATGGCAGCGAGGAGTTTTACGCTTTTAGAGCCCCCAAGCTACGACCCCTTCTTGTGGGAAAAAAAGGCAAATAGTTATAGAATTAAGTTTTTAATATGAGATAGTTTATATAATTTTTAGATTTTATTAATCGAGTTTAAATTTTATTATTTTATTTTATTTTATAAAAAATAAATATAAAATAATATAAATATAAACTTATATAAGTTTCAAAATTAAAAAACTTTCATTTAAAGAGATGATGTATATTAAAGAATTATATAAATTTTATTTTGAAACCTTGTATAATATATTAAGCATTTAGAATAAAATAATTTTTTGGAAAGTTTTCAAGTTTTGAGATTAAATTCATAGCTATTTTTTCTTTAAATACAAGAAATATACCAATCAATATTCAAATAACTTATTAATATTTTTTTTAAGTTTATTAAAATAATAAGGAACAGATCTTATAAATTAAAAAGTTAAAAAAGAATGAAATTGAAAAAAAAAATTTAATTTCATAAATTATATTAAATAAAATAAATAACAATCAAAATAAATTGTAAACTCAAATGTTAAAATGCAAATTCAAATGAACTTGATGATGATGAGTGAATATAATAATGAAAGAAGTGTAAGAAAATATCTAGATATTTATATACAATGTATGATTTTATAATAATTTCATGTGATAATAATGGGAAGGATTTTTTTCAATCAAATAAAAAATTTTATTTATTTATCAAAAAATTATTATGAATTTAATATTTGCAATATGAATTTTGAAATATACCACATGAAATGTTTAAATATTTGCAATATGTATTTTGAATTTAATATTAATAATTATATCTTCCTAACACAAGTTTACTTTAGTAAAAAAAAACTGGTACACCTTTTGTTTTTTCATCTCTCCCCCTCCCTTTTGATCTTTCTTCTTCTTCTTTCGGCTTTGTCATTCTTTCTTTCTCTTTCTATCTTCCATCTCTCAGTCCATCAAAATTCATAATACATAGCAATTATAATAAAGCATTTAATTGCATTTCCATTAATTAATCGGTGGTTACATTTTTTTAATGATAATTGAAGAATATATTAAAATAGTTATTTAAAGAATGATAAAAACAAAAGAAGGAGAATTAAGCTAGTTAAAATTAAAGCATATTAAGCATTAATGGTCTCCCGGACCCATCTCGTGGAAAAACAATTGATAGCATTAATGGTCTCACGGTCGACCATCCCACTGACCCATATCATGGAAAAAATGCAGATGGCATTAATGGTCTCACAGACCCATCTTACACTGCAAAATAGCTGGCATTAATGTTTTTCCACAAAAGACTTTGACTTGGGGTCAACTTTTCAGTTCATTACTTTTATGGAATTCAATTTTATTTTACTATGTGGTTTCAATCAATGTTAGTAAAATCCAGTTCAGCTTGACTGCAGGTTCATCCATGATATTGGAGCCCGATCAAATGGATGCACTCAAATGTCTCTATAGGTTTACATACCTTATTTTTCAGGCATGAAGAGATATAATTATCAAAATTTTAATACTATAATTCATAAAATTATTTTCCTTTTATCTATATAGTTTATGCTATCAGAACCTTGAAAAATCTTGTACTACTTAAAATCTTGAATTGACAAGGTCTTGGTCCATCTACTAGACCTGTCCAGGTTTTATATCAATGATGCTGGGAATGTGAAAGAGCTAGAGTGAATATCGAATTATGGAGTTGTTGGGTAATATGAACATGAATTATATTAATAGATTACATTAATATGACAACTAGTTTTGATTTATCCCCCCAATTTGAATACTTATATTCACCAAATGATTAATAAAATATCTTCTTAGTTATGCTATAAAATATATAGTGATGTCACAGTTCACTCTTTTTAGTTGAGTTTAGATTGATTTTTTTTTTTTAATTTTTGAACTATAAAATATAGCTAAATTTAAAATAAATATTTTTTTACAGTAGCATTTCTAATTTGCTTCTGTTCAAGATGAGGCAGTTCTGTTTGAGGTGGTTCTCCATATCCTTCATCCACCATACTCCACAAATCTTGTGAGATAAAGATTGTCTCCATTTGAGAACTCCAATAATCATAATGCTTGTTTTTCATTTTTTAGTTTCTGGATAAAAAAGAAGAAAATAAAAAATATATATATATATTTGGAAGAAAACAAAAAATATATAGCAGTGAGAAGAGGATGCCGGAACGACCAGAAAATAGCCAAAAACTGGTAGAGCAAGTTAAAAATTACAAAGATTGAAATTTGACAATATATTTTTTTACTGATAAGAGTCATGTTGACAAAAAAATTCAATTTAAGAAAGAAAAGTCCAAAATCAAATGTTTATGGACTCAATTAAATTTTATTGAAGGTTTAATTGAATTTATGAAGGGTTTGATTGCAAGAAAAATTAATTTTTAAGTCAATTTAGGCTTTAATTGGAAAGAATTAATTTTCTAGGGTCAAATTATAATTTTAAGAGTTGATTTGGTTAAAGCAGGGGCTTCATTGCATAAATATTGAAGTTTGATGGCCACTTATGGACTTGAATGAATAAATCCAAAACCAAGGACCAAACTGGAAAAGACATGTAAATAGAGGAATTGAAATTGACCGAATCAGGGGCTATATTGAAAAAATTAAAAGTTTATTGATCAAATAAGGGTCAAATTGTATAAATCCAAAACCAAGAACTAAAATGAAAAAGACAGCAAGCATTAGAGCTGACATTGAAATTTAACAGGGATGTAATTGAATTGATTTTTTAAAATTAAAATTACAATAAAAAAGATTGAATAAATAAAAAATTAAAAACAAATTTAAAAATTAATATATTTTGGAGTTATTTTTTTTTAAATCAAACCACACGTCTCAAATAAAACAACAATAGAGTTCATAAAAAAAAAATGCCCGAAACGGTATGTAACAATTTGAAAAAAGTGATAGGTGGTTCAGGGAAGAAATTGTGAAAATAAAATTATGTCGTTATACCGGTTTAAACCATTAAAATAAATAATATTTGTGTTAAATAATTTTATTTGATGATAAAAACTTATATTAAATATTTTTTTTATTTTTAAAGTTTGTAAAAAAACAAATATAATTTTTAATTGATTTTTGACCAGTGTTCTTTTGTTCTTAACACCACTGGTAACTTCTTTAAATATACGTTAGTGTTGATGAATGAAAATTTAAGTGGACAGAATTTTAGGATTTCTAGAATTTTAGGATTTCTAGAATTTTAGGACCCATGCCGTGGAAAACACTGCATGATGGAAATGTTTTCTCGGACCCAACTGATGGAAGAAATGCATGATGGCACCATCCAACGGACCCATCTCGTGGAAAAAAGAAGCAGGACGACAGTGTCCCCTTCATCCTCTCGTATTGAAGTATTGCTCGCGTGGATTTTTTTAACTCGACAAGGCTTTATTCTTCAACCTCTCGTATAATACAGACGAGCTGTGTAAAATTTATATTTTTTTTTAATTTAATGATGAGAGTTTATATTAAATATTTTTTTCCTTTAAATTCATGAAAAAATAAAATATTTTTTTTTTACCTTAAAAAAAACATGATAAGTATTTTATTTTATTTTATTTTTTCAACACCATTGATCACTTCTTAATTTGAATATACGTTATTGTTGATGAATGAGAATTTAAGTGGATAGAATTTTAGGATTTCTAGAAAAAATTAATTATCTCAAATTTTGTCAGATTTTCTGTTTTTATTTTTATTAATTTGGCTTTTCTTTCCTACTTTTTAATATTTTTTGGATAAGAATGAAATATTTTATATAAACTTTAAAAACAACACTGAGATTGATTCATATATATATATATTCTGTGTTACTATTACTTGTATAAACGGATGAAGCATGAAAATTATAGAAAGGGCGAAAAACCAACTGCTTGAGGGTGTTTAAAAGGGCGAAAAACCAACTGTTGTCCACGTACACAGCACTTCTCCATTTATATCTTCTAAATTTATAAAGTAATTTTGTACAGGGTGTTTTTGATTGAGTAATTTATCCTGTTTTTTATTAAAATTTAATTTTTTAAAAAAATATTTTTTTATATTTTTAAATATATTATAAAAAAAACAAAAGCTAATATTACACTCTTCTCTTGTCCGTGAGAAAATGGCATCAAGGAGTTTTAGGCTTTTAGATCCACAAGTGTACAACCCATCTGGTGGAAAATTTGTTGCAGTATCCTCTCCATCAAAATACCTTTTGTTTTGATATGAAACATTTATTTTGCACACCCTTGAAATAGAAAGATTAAAATAAAATTGAAAGGATTAGTTTTTTTATTTTTATTTTTTTTCAATGATCATTTAATGTCTTTATATTAGTTTTCAAGTTTTGAGATTAAGTTCACAGCTCTTTTTCTTTAAAGACAAGAAATATACCACAAGATTAAAAACTGTTTTATATTTCATTAAAATAAATAAATAAATAACTTATATAGTTACAATATTTTATTCTTAAGCAAATAAATTGATTTCAAGTGATAGTAACATGAAGGGTTTTCTTCCGATCAAATAAAAAAAATTATTTTAATTAGAAAATATTATTTATTCATCAAAATAATTATTATTTTGGAGGGAACGCTTCCCCCAAGAAAACCCAAACTCAAATTTTTGATAAGAAAACCCAAACCCAATCCGGCAAAATAAAAGGCAGAGGAGTACACAGGAGAAAAAAAAAAGGGGGGGGGGGAAGAGAACGAACGAACGAAACCAAAAGGAAAAGAAGCAGAAAACAGGGGAGAATAAAAAGAAAGCCAGAGAGAGATGTAGGGAATTCCGACCGGTGATGTTCTGATATTTGCCCATTGGAGGCTAAGCACACTGACACGATATTTAACGTGGTTCGGCAAACCGCCTACATCCACGGGAGAAGCCATTACATTATATAGGGAGAGTACAAGATTTACAATAATAGAGGAGGAGGAATCATCCCCTCTTTGGCAACTCTCAACCTCACTCTATTTCTCTCTTCTTAGTGCTGCAATGGCAGCTACTGCTGGCTGCCTTGGCAGCCCACTCTCTCCTACATTTCTCACATCTTTGGCTTTACACTCTCACGTATGCCTCTATTTATAGGCATCCATGGCAGCTCCTCTTGCTCTTTTGTCAACAATGGTGGCCACCAACTCTAGCTCATCTTCAACAATAGTGGCTGCCAACCTTTGACATTCCCGAAGGGCTGCTGCATTTGTCAATGGACGGTGCCGTCCATTAATGGTTGCTGCACATTAATGGCAACCAACCCAACAATCACCCCCTTTGTCATTTATGTGGGCAATTGTCCTCTTGCTTCTTCAGCACATGCTTGCATTCTGCAGCTCTTCCAAGCTTACCATTTTTAGAGCGTTTGTGGCTAAGTTTACAGGTACTTGCCAAACCTCTCAATCACCAGAGTCACCCAAACACCTCTTTGCTCACTCCAAAGGATCACTTCAACCAGATGGTTTGTCACATCTCATCTGAAGAGTGTTAATGCTTGTCTCTGGAACAACATTCCCCTTCAAGCATATCAACCATGCTTGGCCCGGAATGATTTATCAAGCCTTACACCAAGGCTTACAACACCCCCTCAAACGGGTATTTCCAAGTGCGACAGTCATTGAGTATTTTAATGTGATCACGAGCTCACCACTCTTCCAAGAGTCTACTCATCCCGGAGTTGCGTCTGCCCTCTGTTCCTCCCTAGGAACCACGCCTTACTTCTCCGTGAGTCTCCCGCTCTTAGTCTCAAGAGTCCAGGTAGCTTTCCCTTTTAACCATGGGGACAACCCATTAAAGGTTGATCCATCTCTATCTTCATACTCTGAGTATTACAATGTCATTACTGAGCTCACCACCTTGACAAGAGTTAACTTGTTCCCGGAACCTGCGCATGCCCTCTGCTCCTTCATAGCAGTCGCGTCTTAATGCTCCACAAGTCATCCACTTATTGTCCAAGGCAAATGTCTTCTAGCTCATTGATCTTTAGCATGGGGGCAATATCCATGAAAGTCAATCCTGCATTTGTCTCCATACTCATCATAGCCAATTGGCTATACACTTGTCCACTTATATCCAGCCATCACATCGGTCTTTAGGGCATTCTGAAATTGGGCTCCTATCATGGCCCTCACACCTTCTCCTGAGGTGTCTCCGCCTGTTGTCATGAGACGATCTGAATTTGGACTCATATCATGGTCCTCACACCTTCTCCTGAGGTGTCTCCGCCTGTCGTCATGAGACGGTCTGTACTTGGGCTCCTTTCATGGCCCACACACCTTCTTGCCTGAGGTGTCTCTACTCGTCGTCATACGGCGGTTTCTACTTGGGCTAGTTTCATGGCCCACACACCTTCTGCCTGAGGTGTCTCCGCTCATCGTCATGCGGCGGTTTGTACTTGGGCTCATTTTGTGGCCCACACACCTTCTATCTAAGGTGTCTCCGCTCATCGTCATGTGGCGGTCACATCCTCCTTCATCGGGGATGTCTCCAGTGGCTCCAAGATTCTCTACCACCATGTGAACTTGGGAGAGATCACTGCCACTGGTCACATAGAAAGAGAGAGTTGCGGTGCACTCTTCGCAATCCTCCATCTCATTTTCTATGTTTGGAGCTTCTATGCCTTTCTGCTTGATAGCTCCACCCACACCAACTCTCTTTGGTGTCTTCGCCTTTCATCGGCGGTCGCACCCCCTTAATTAGGTGCTTCTGCAACAACTCATCTTTCCATCATTGCATGCATTGGAAAGGTCCTCGCTTGTTGCCTTTATCAAGAGCACAAGAGACTTCCTGTTGTACAACTTTTTCACACAGTCTCTACTCTGAGCTTCATCTGGGAACTCTTCTTCTCCTTGCATCTGTTGTCTCATTACAGTACCTCGTTGGATCCTTTAGGTACTCCTGCATAATCTTCGTGTGCTCTCGTGCAATTTCGGTTCTCCAGATTTCTCCCTATTCTTTGCTTTTATGTTTGACAGCAGCTCATCCTGTCACATCATTTATCCAAGTCAAAATAGGGTGCCAATCTTTATCCCTTGTTTTATTTCTCTTTCATTATCAAGGTCTTCATCAATTCTCCCTTTGAGAAATTACAGTCACCGAATCTAACTTCTTTGAAGAAATCACCACTCCATCAGATCCTTGAACATACGGAACCCAACTGTTCCTTTATGTCGTCATCTTGCTAGTCTTCAACAGTTCCATTACAAACTGTTACATATACAAAAATAGTACTGTGTGGATGATCCTTCAACTAAGCAAGTTCCCAGGAAAGATTTGGAGGGGTCACACTGATCCCGCTTAAAACCCAATCTCCTAGACAGAACTTCTTAGAACGTATCTATCCACTGTACTGCCTTTTTGTATATACAACCATTTGCTAGCTTTTTTGCGGCTTTTCTTTACAAGTGATCTGGGGTATCCCGGTTTTATACCTGATTTCTCAACATCTGGCGAGACTACCAGTTCTTAGATTCATCAAGATTGGTCTTCATCAATTTCCACTCTCCACCTCAAATCGTCCACATGATCGGGTGTCCAGAGTATCCCAATTTTGCCTTCCTTCAAGGCAATTAAAATTTCTCCCCATTTAGCAGTTCAGCACATGTAATTGGGCAAACATGTGCACTTTCTCCTTCTTCATCTCCATCGACCACCATGATGACCTTCAGATGCCTCTTCATCGGGCAATCTCTTTTAATAATTCACCACCACCATTTTCGGTCTCAATCTCAATGATCGAACCGTACCATTGCATCCGGAACAATCAAATTAGCTGGAAACAAGTCTGAAATCATCCAAATCGCATTTCAGATGGCTAAGATTTGATCAAAACAATTCTGGCCTGATTAACGGCCCAGATTCAATCTCAGATCTGGTTGCATGTAGACTCTACTGCACAGAATCTTATCCCTCGGCTCGCGGCTCGGCTCGGCTCAAAAACGGCTCGGCTCCCATTGTGCTGACGTGTCTGCCGACTGGACGCTGACATGGCATGTTGACTGTGCATGCTGACGTCTCCATTACATCATGCTGATGTTATCATGGGCCATGCTACTGTACAGGATGATGTCACGATTACATCATGCTAATGTCATCCCTGGCATGTCTGCTGTTCATGCCGACGTCACTTTTACGTCATGCTGATGTCATCCTTATCCGAGTCAGTCACATGGGTCGGGTCAGCTGGTATTCGGGTCGGTCAACCCATCCGGGTGAAGAAGACGCGTGGCACGCATGGGGCGCGTCTGCCAAAGAGTGATGGAGAGTGCGGCCATGTCCGACGTCCGATTTTGACGCCGTTTTCACCAGTGGCTTCGACTCTTCCTCCTCTACACGGTGGTATGGTCAAAACACAATTTTCACAACTTTCATTTTTGAGCAAAAATCAAACACCACTTTAAACCATATGCTCTGATACCAATTGTAGGGAATTCCGACCGGTGATGTTCTGATATTTGCCCATTGGAGGCTAAGCACACTGACATAATATTTAACGTGGTTTGGCAAACCGCCTACATCCACGAGAGAAGCCATTACATTATATAGGGAGAGTACAAGATTTACAATAATAGAGGAGGAGGAATCATCCCCTCTTTGGCAACTCTCAACCTCTCTCTATTTCTCTCTTCTTAGTGCTGCAATGGCAGCTACTGCTGGCTGCCTTGGCAGCCCACTCTCTCCTACATTTCTCACATCTTTGGCTCTACACTCTCACTCTCATTTTCTCTCATGTATGCCTCTATTTATAGGCATCCATTGCAGCTCCTCTTGCTCTTTTGTCAACAATGGTGGCCACCAACTCTAGCTCATCTTCAACAATGGTGGCTGTCAACCTTTGACATTCCGGAAGGGCTGCTGCATTTGTCAATGGACGGTGCCGTCCATTAATGGTTGCTGCACATTAATGGCAACCAACCCAACAAGAGAGAGAGAGAGAGAGAGAGAGAGAGAGAGAGAGAGAGAGAGAGAGAGAGAGAGAATAAGAAAAGCCACAGAGCTAAACGGGGAACTAAGAACATAAGCTTCATCCGGTTTGTTGGCAACATAGTTATCAAACCCGTTCAGGAGCTGACTTAGCTAAGGTCGGTTCTCAGGTTTTATGAATCAATCTGAATCAACCACAAAGTTTTTAATATTTTATATAAAAAAATTAAAAAAAAATCTATATGAATATAAGCTATAAATATTGTAAATAATAAAGTTTAAAAGAATATTTTAAAAAGTTTTTTATCTCATATTGAAAATATACTATGTTATGCTTTTAAGTTGAAGTATTTAAACCAAAATTTTTTTTTATCCCACATTGAAAAAGTATAATTTTTTTCTTATAAACATAAAGTATATATACGAAATAACTTCAAATTCCACATTGAAAGAACAACTTTTTCTTGTGAACATAATAGTATATATATTAATAAAGGGTTTCAAATTCCATATCGAAAAGATATTATATTATCTTTTTAAGTTAAAGTATTTAAACCAAAAATTTTTTTATCCTAAATTAAAAAAACATAATTTTTTTTTGTGTTCATAGAGTATATATACGTAAGGGCTTCAAATCCCACATTGAAAAAATAACATTTTTTCCTGGAAACATAGAGTATATATATTAAAGGGTTTCAAATCCCTATTTGAAAAAATAAAACACTTTTCTAATATTTATATAGTGAGCTTTAAAAAGTGTTAATAATCAACTAAAAAAATATGAAAAAAGAGGGGTACAGGAGAAAAACCACATTTGAAAAAAAAACACTGAGTCTCGCCCGGATCATGGGTTAGCCCATCGGGTCAACCGGGTTTGGCCGGGTCGTTGCACCGGCCGGTCTTTTGGCAAACTCGGACCGGTCTAGCCACTGGGTCAACCCACCGGGCCGGTCCGGGTTTAATAACTATGATTGGCAGTCGAACAAGATCTTCGTCCCAAGGCCATATGCAAGAGAAGTGTTTCTCGTTCCCTCCCCCACCAATTTAATTCACTTATTGTTGCAAGCGTGTGATAACACTTCACACACAGAGAAAACCCAACGGTTACTGGTCTGAACCAGTAACCGGGTCGGGCAGCTGGATCGGGCAGCTAGTCTGAACTAGTAACACTAAAAAAAGGAGAAGAAGAATGGGTTGGGTCTAGGCCTCAGCCCAGCCAACTCAAATTGTGTTTGCTAAAGATTATGTATTTGTCATGCATTTTTATCCCCATTTTATTTTGATATCTGGCCAAATAAATCATTTTTGGATATTGAAAAATTTTAGAAATATTTATGGATCTTTGTTGATTTATTTGGGCCCCTCGTTCTTTGTTTTATATTTTTTTTATTTTGCATATTTGTTTTTGCTATATGCTTAATCTACATACCTTTACTGTTAAATACAAATCTTCTGTGTAATGCATCTTTTTTTATTCTTAAGCATTGATTATAAAAATGAAGTCATAACTTGATATGAAAATGCAAGCTGCCATAGCCTTCTTTGCAGCTGAATACATAGATAGAAAGGGAAATCTGATTGCCTCTATACCTAATTCAAATTTACAACCTTTTCTTATTCAAAATTCAGCAACCTATAATTGTGATCTAAGTAAAAACTATTGAAAGAGTTCTTTGAAACTGCTAATTAACAAGGTTTACTCTCTACTTGAATCCCTAACTAGTTTCTTCAATATAGTAGTATTTCAGCCAAATTATAAATTATAAATCAAAGTTGGTTGTTTCCTTGCCATAATTATTTAAAATAAAAAAATAGTTTTTTTTTTCATGAACACTTGTACTGATCACTTCTATGAATATACGTTGTTGTTGATGAATGAGAATTTAAGAGGATAGGATTTTAGGATTTCTAGAAAAACCAACTCTCTTAAATTCTGTCGTATTTTCTGTTTTTATTTTTATTAATTTGAATTTTCTTTGTTATTTTTTAATATTTTCTTAGATGAAATTGAAATATTTTATATAAAGTTTAAAAACAATATTGAAGTTTATTTATATATATTCTGTGTTACAATTACTGAAAATTAGAAAAAAAGATTGTTACAAAAATGAACGGGCTGTTAGTGAATTCATTTATATCCTCTAGTGTTAACAAGTATGTCTGTACTATCTCTTGCAAATGACAGTGAGAAGTTTTAGAGCTTTTTTATTTGTGTATTTTTTAAAAATTAATTTTTTTTATTTTAAATTAATTTTTTTTATTATAATTTTGATGTATTGATATCATTAATAAATTTTTTAAAAATAATAATATTATTTTAATATATTAAAAAAACACTTTTAAAAATAAATATTACTGCACCAAAAATAGAGTATTCGGTTTTTAGAGCCCCAAGCATACGACTCCATCTCGTGGAAAACATTGCATGATGGCAATGGGTCTCACGGACCCATATCGTGTAAAAAATGCATTCGGTGGAAAATTTGCTGCAATGTCTTCTGCATCAAAATCCTTTTTGTTTCGATATAAAATATTTATTTCGTGTACATTTGAATTAGGAAGATTAAAATAAAGTTGAAAGGATTATTTTTTTTCATATATTTTTTATTCAATGATCACTTAATATCCTTATATTAGTTTTCAAGTTTTGAGATATAAGTTGATAGCTTTTTTCTCTTCTAAGAAAAGAAATATACCACAAGATTAAAAACTAGTTTATATTTCATTAAAATAAATAAATAAATTACTTATATAGTAACAATTTTTTTTTCTTGAGTAAATAAATTGGTTTATGTTATAAAATTATGTATCAAGAAGTTTACAATAACAATATAATTATTAAACAGTAAATAGAATATATAAAAACAATAAAGATTAGGGAGATAAAAAGAAAGTATTTTTATTTTATATGGATTTGTAGTTATATTTATTCACAATACTTCTAAACTCTCTCAACAATGCTTTTATATATATATATATATATATATATATATATATATATATATATATATATATATATATATATATATATATATACTTGTAAGCTTAAAGATTATTAAAAAAAATATAAATTTAAATGAATTTTGAAATATTCTAATTATAATAAAACATTTATATTTCCATTAATTAATCGGTGGTTGCTTCTTCTTTTTTCATGATATTTGAAGAATATATTAAAATAATTATTTAAAGAATGATCAAAACAAAAGAACGAGAAGTCAAGTCAGTTGAAATTACATATTATCCCTTCTCAAGCGGCAATGGTCTCACGGACCATCTCACTGATCCATATCGTAGAAAAAATATAGATGACAATGGTCCCCACATCTCACATGTTAAATAATATATTTATTTTGTTTAATTTATTAAATGTAAAATAATTTTTTTAATTTAATTTATATATAATTTTTTTATATTTAAATTAAAACAAGTATTTTAAAATAAACAGATTAATATGAAATTTTTTTTATATTAATATTTTTAAATTAATTTAAATTGCTTTAACATCATAGATCCATTTACACTGCAAATCCCTATCTCTTGACTGCGTTAAAAAAATAGATGATAATAATGTTTGATTTTGCCAACAACATTAAAATTAAGGCATGATTTTCTTCACGTGATTTCCGTAAAGAAAACAGCGACGGCTCTAATATCCATCATCTTCATGGAAAGTGAGCTGGCTAGCGTTGATCTTTAATTCATGTTTTTCCACAAAAGACTTTGACTTGGGGTAGCTGGCTAGCGATAACTTGGGGTCAACTTTTCAGTTAATTATTTTTATGCAATTTTATTTTATATTTAATTAAAATAGACATTCGAATCAGTTTGTGTATATTTTTACTAATCTTATAAATCCTAAAATTAACAATTATATAAACCTCTAATAATTATTATATTAACAAAATTCAATTTTATTTTACTACGGGGTTTCAATTAATGTTAGTAAGATCCAGTTCAGCTTGACAGCTTCATCCATAATGTCTTTCTAGGTTTACATACCTCATTTTTCAGGCATGAAGAGATATAATTATCAAAATTTTATATTTTAATACTATAACTCATAAAATTATTTTCGTTCTTTCTATATAGTTTATGTTATCAGAAGCTTGAAATATCTAAGATTTTCATTCCAAAGTTTTTTGAAAACCAATTTCATTTTTACCAGAATCATTTTTTTTTTCACACTTGAGAAATTCAGCCAAAAAAAAGTTCTAAGGACAATTGTGGTCAGATTTGT
Source organism: Populus trichocarpa (assembly GCF_000002775.5). Classification (NCBI taxonomy): domain Eukaryota; kingdom Viridiplantae; phylum Streptophyta; class Magnoliopsida; order Malpighiales; family Salicaceae; genus Populus; species Populus trichocarpa. The sequence continues at coordinate 6,098,089 of NC_037285.2, forward strand.
AGGCAAACAAAAAGGGTCAAAATCCACTAATATTAGTTGATGATGGCATTTAAATTATTCCCCTTTATGAATCCTATTCTTTCTTTAAAAGTAATTCGTACCCAACTTATCAATTATACATTGAATTAATTGGGGCCGCACAGATTCATACAAAAACGTTGCCTCTTCCATTTTGTTGCTATTTTCTATAACAAAAATTTGTAAAATGATTTGAAAATATCTTTTTCTGTGAAGTTAATATTATTAAACTTTCATTTTTTTCATATTTCAAGAAAAAATATCTCTTGCTTTTCATCCTCGTTTTCATAAGAATAAACACTATATTTCAAACACGCACGAATACAACATCTATGGAATAACTTTGATATTGAAAGTTTTTGGCAGTTTTGAATTTGACCTACGTATTTTGAATTTTTTTTTAATCATATTATCCCTTTAGTTTTGGTGGGGTAAGTATTGTCCTTCTAATTGCAATTTTTTTTTTTTTGTTTTTTACCATACAATTAGTGAAATAAATTTGAATTGATATTTGTGTTGTAATGTATTCCTTTAATATTAAATATTTTTGGATATTTGTGTTGTAAATTTGAATTGATCATCTTTAAAAATCATGTAATAATGTAATACACAAGGAAAGTAAAAACTCATGGAATTGAAAAGCCCCGCTGTATATAAACCCTCAAAACCGAATGGAACTGCATAAATTAATACAACATTGCTTGATCATGCCTTTAAACTTGTTTAAATCTTAAAACTAGAATACACAACGATGCACCAAGTCTTGGTACCATCAAGGCTATGAAAACCCAAACTTGGATAAAATAGGAAGATTGTCCACTAGAAAATAATAACAATTGTTGATGCTCACCTCAATAAAGTGAAACCAAGCTCGTCGCCAATATGGATTTATGTATAGAACTGCACCTATCACCAGTAGCACCATGATGTATGCAACCCAAAAGGTCACATAGAAAACCTCTATATCCATGAAACCACCATTATCTTTATTGTTCGTTGAAGTTGGTGTTGGTGATGGTGACATATCCGCACCACATATTTTAGGTAGCGGTTCTCCACAAAGAAAAGGGTTGTCCTTGTAGCAGCTCTCCTCAAACGTGGCAAATTGTGCAACTCTCGCAGAAGTATTACCGGACAAATTATTATGAGCCACACTAAAAACTTCTAAAGAAAATAGTTCAGTAAGTCGAGGTGGGATTTCTCCATCCAGTTTGTTGTAGGAAAGATCCAAGCTCTCTATTTCCTTTAAGTTGGAAAATGTTGGTGGAATTGGTCCGGTCAAATTATTGTGCGAAAGGTTCAATACCTTGATCATACTGAGGTTTCCAATTTCAGGAGGAATCTCTCCTGTGAAATTGTTGCATGAGAAATCAATTCCTTTGAAGTACCAGATAATGTCGCCTCTATAAGAAAGGGATACATTCTTCGTTGTAAACTCGAAGGATTGATGTGATATGGCCAGCAAATCAAAGTAAGTGCTTTCTACTGGGAAATTATGAGTAGATATCATCCAAGAGAGGATGTTACCAGAAAGGTGGTTATGAGAAAGATCAATCAGGATCAATAGGTCCAACCTGGATAATTGAATTGGGATTTCACCTTCAAGATTGTTATAACTCAAGAGTAAAAATCTCAAGTTAGATAGCCTGTCAATCCATTCTGGAATTGTACCAGTGAAATTATTATGGGAAAGATCTAATGCGAATATCTTAGAGGAGTCATAAAATGCCATTGCAATCGGCCCTTGCAACTTATTTCTAGACAAATAAACATATCTCAAATTTAAAGAAGTGCCGAATCTAGGTGGTAAACGACCAGAGAAATTATTCCCTGATAAATCCAAGAATTCAAGAGAAGACATATTCCCTATCCATCCAGGGATCTGCCCTTGCAAACTGTTGTTGGACAGGTCTAACACTTGCAGCGAGCTAATGTTACCCAACGAGAAAGGAATGCTTCCATTGAAACCATTGTCAGACATAAATAAAACTTCTAACCCTGGCAAACGAGCTCCGATTTCTGAAGGGATTTGGCCTTGGAAGTGATTCATGGATATACTTAGGAATGACAAATTCACATGAGAATTCTTTGGCAACAAGAATGGGCCTGAAAGAGAACAGTTTTCTAAATAAAGTTCTTTTAGGTATGTGTTGTTCTCAATCAACCAATTTGGAAACTCTCCCTTTTTTTGGATATTTGTAAGATCCAAAGATTGTAGGCTGAACTGATGGTAAAGGAATTTGGGAAATGCACCACCTTGTCCAATACCACTCAAATAAAGGGACTCTAACTGGAACTTTGGGCTCAGATTATGATCATCTTCTTCTGAGAATATTTCATTACCTGAACCATAAAAAGACTTGAGTTTTGAAAGGTTGTATAATGGGCTCAATGACAAAGGAATCTTCAAGTGATTGGAAGAGAGAGAGAGTTGTTGAAGGGAAGTCAAATTTGTCAGACATGAAGGCAAGACACCATTAAAATCATTGTCACTCATATCTAGCTCTTGGAGATGATTTAAGTCACATAGGCCTGGTCACATTATAATTTAGAGAAAATTAAAACTTTGAGTGTCTAATGAAAAATACATAACATAGAGAGAAAATAAGAGTGATCAACCTTACCTTGGGTTGTAGGTAATTGACCATTTAAATTACAACTCTGCAACCTTAAAGTTTTAAGAGAGGTCATCGTTCCGATGGCTTGGAAGATGCTATTATTGAGAGTATTGTAACTCAAATCCAAGTATTCCAAGTTCTTGAGATCACGAAAGCCTGTCACGATCAATTAAACAAGAAATTATATTAGCGTAGAAGGAATTAAAATTAGAAATAATTCATTACTTATTAATCATGGCTAAAAAAATGAAAAACATCAGGTAAGTGTAGAAATTATATTGTTCAATTAATAGAAGGTTGTTTTATTCATCTGACCCAAAAAAAGAAATACACCATTGTTAATTTATTCTCCTCCTAAAAATAACACTCTTTATATGTGAAGTTATATTGTTTTTTATGTTATTATTTTAATTACATTACACTGAAATGCTATTGAGAGAGGGGTAAAATTAAAGTGACATATTATTTATATTAAATGGATGGTACAATTTTAAAATACTAAAGATTTCAATTGAGTTAATTTCTAAATTTGAGATTTAATTGTCTCTCTGTTTTTTTTATATTATGAATTTAATTTCTATTGGATTTGAGTGTAATAGGTTACAAAAACATAAAAAAGGAATTCTATATAGACACGTCTAATCAAGCAGGCATAGAAGTTGAAATTTGTTAATTCACCTCCAAAAGGTACAATGCCATTGAGTTCTTGCAATAACAGATATTTTAGATAAGACAGTACTCCAAGGTTTTGAAGAGAGTGTTCATCTAGAGAACAACCGTCTAGATACAACTCTTCCAATGAGCTTAAATTCTGCAACCCTGTTTGTTCAAAAATAGCAAATTGTATTTTTCAATTAAACCCAAATATATGAACATCACTATATATAATAACTTACTCTCACCTAATATTCTTCCTCTAAAATCATTGCCTTCCAAGTGAAGTGCCACGAGGTTTGGGAATGATCCTAATAAACAAAGAATACTCAAGTTAAAAATATTATAATTTCATCAAACCACTAATATGATATATTACACTATTATTTTTTTCATATTTTGTTTTGCTTTCCCTGGTTTAGAAAATGCCATATTTTTTTTAAATAAAAAGAAATTATAATGACTCCAATTTAGTTAATTTCCTAATTTGAATAGTCAATAATAAGTAATAGTGGAGTTGAAATTTTTTAATTTACCTATAAAAGGTACAGTGCCATTGAGATTTTGCAATGACAATTGTTTTAGAGAAAGCAATGCTCCAAGACTTTGAAGGGAGTGTTCATCTAGAGAACAATAGCCTAGATCCAACTCTTCCAAGGAGTTCAAATTCTGCAACTCTGTTTGTTCAAAAGTAGCAAATTAAAATTTTCAATTAAACCCAAATATATAAACATCACTGTGTGTGTGTCTATATATATATATATAAAAAAAACCTACCGTCACCTAATATTCTCCCTCTAAAATCGTTGTACCTCAGATAAAGTGTCGTGAGGTTTGGGAATACTTTTAATGATTGCAGTAACTGGAAGCTACTTCCATAGGTTGTGATATTCTCTAGGTATAGAGTACTCAAATTGCTTGAACCTGCAAGTTAGTTAGGGAAGAAACATACAAAAGCGAAGATAATTAGTATTGTTGGATGGGCTCATCATCATGACGCTAACAGGTAGGTAATGTGAATGTGTTATTAATTACCTCTTGAGGCTATCAATTTGTTAATATTGTTGCCGCCCAAATACAAGGTCTCCAAGCTGCTCAAAGATTCTTAATATTTATATAAAAAAATATTTAATTAATTCACTACAACACAAAAATTGTGTTTTTCAAAATTAAATTTAATAGATAATTGTGTTAATTAAATTGAATATTTATAAAAATAATAGTATATAAAAAAACTAACCTTCCAAATCTATTAACCCCTCAAGTCTATTATAATCTAAATATAATAATTTAAGAGATGAAAGCCCCTTCATAGATGATAAAATATTGTTATCAAAGCGATTAGATCCCAAGTCAAGGATCTCCAAATTGCTCAATCTTGATAGTTCATAACCACCTATATAAAATAAAAAATAAAATTAAGACTTCATGTAAAGAATAAAAAATATATTATTGGAGTAATTTAATTATGATTGATCAAGAGGCAAGTAATTGTTACAGTGACTTCATGTAAAGAGGTAGAGGCGGTGAAAGAAAAAGGAATAATTGTTACAATGATGATGTCATGATTATAATAATGTAAGGAATTAAACAACACCTTACTGCTAAATATGATTTCTATTTTCTTCGATGAATTACTGTGGAGAACCAAAATTAATGATACTAATTAAACAACACCTTACTTGATTAATTAAAAAAACTAATATAAATATTTTGTAATACTTAAGAGAGCAAACCTCTGTTCTCGACCAAACCAGCTATACGATTATTCCACAAGTGGAGAGCGTAGAGTTGTTGGAAAGGAAGGAACAAGGAGGCATTCAAGTACCAATCTCCCAGTTCCTGGTTCCTTACGCTGTCAAGATAGAGTCTGGTGACTCGACCTGTACTGCTGTTGCAGACAATACTTTCCCAATCACAACAGTGGGCGTCAGCTTTTATCCAGGAGGGAAGGGAGGTGCCATTGGGATAGTTAAGAGAATCTTTGAGGTGCAACAGAGCGATCCTCTCTTCCTCCAAGCAACCAAGAGGCTGCCATCCTTGCAGCGAAACCGTGATCACTAACACCGTCAACACCTGAAGGAACAGCCCCATCTTAATATATATCAACTATTACAATATTAATTGTTGCAAATGGCAGCGAGGAGGTGAAGGCTTTTATAGAGGACTTCACGGACCCATGCCGTGGAAAAAACTGCATAGTTGTTTTAAAGAATTCCATATCATAATGAAAACAATCTCAGTAATTTAGTCCTATTTAAACTCTAGTTGATTCTGATTTTTAATGAAAAGATAGGATTAAAAAAGAAGGGACTGAAATAAAAAAAGACACTAAATATAAGTGCTATGCTATAAGTTTTCTAAGGAATGCATTTTGTTTTTTAAATTTTATAAAGCTATATCCAACTCCATATTTTTACGGGTACAGTATAAAGCTATATCCAATCTAGCCTTGATGTTGTCCTTTGTCTTCCCCTTCACATCCATGACGGTGTTGAAAATATTCTCAAACATGTTCTTTTCAATATGCATGACGTCAAGGTTATGGCGGAGCAAATTGGTCTTCCAATAAGAAAGCTCCCAAAAGATACTTCGCTTTACCCAATTATGGGTCAAACCAAAACCAGGAAACTTTTGCTTACCTGATTGAAGGCCAAACACAATGTCATCGTACTCTGACACAACATCATGCAATTCTTCACCAGAAAGACGCGGGGATGCAACATCTTTTTCAACTCTGCCAACAAAGAAATCTTTTCTGTTCTTTCTGTACATGTGATTAAGTGGCAAGAAGCGACGGTGACAGTCAAAAAAAGAAGCTTTACCTCCGTTTGCTAGCATGAATGCCTTGTTGTTTTTCATGCAGTATGGACATGCGCGTTTCCCATGCGTGCTCCAACCAAAAAGCATTCCATAAGCTGGAAAATCATTGATAGTCCACATCAAAGCCGCCCTCATAAGGAAATTTTGTTTCCTCGATATATCATAAGTCAGAGCTCTGGAGGACCACAACTGCGTCAACTCATCAATCAACGGTTGAAGACAAACATCTATATTCCGCCCCGGGCTGCTTGGACCGGGTATGACAGTAGATAAAAACATGAACTCCGGCCTCATACACATTCCCGGTGGCAAGTTATAAATTATGAGTATGACCGGCCAACAAGAATAAGGAGCAGCAAATGACCCAAATGAGTTGAATCCGTCTGTACACAACCCAAGACGCACATTCCTTGATTCAACTGAAAAGTGAGGATGCACACTATTAAAGAGTTTCCACACTTTGCCGTCAGAAGGATGCACCATCACTCCATCAACCGCATCATGTGCTTGGTGCCATGTCATGTGCTCAGCAATCCTTGGTGACATGAATAACCTCTGCAGTCTAGGTGTGATCGGGAAGTATCTAAGTTTTTTATATGCCACTAGAGTCTTTCCCCTGCCAGTTCTAGGTTTGTAACGGGAATGCTCGCATGTCATGCACTCGGTCATCTCAGCAATTTCAAGGTAGTATAACACGCAGAAGTTAAGGCACATGTCAATTTTCTGGTATCCTAAACCGAGGGGTTTCATCATGGACTTCGCAGCATAGAAGTTCTCTTTCAGCTTGTTCCCTTCAGGTAAAATGCTTCTCGCCCATTCAATAATCTTATCATACCCGGCCTTACTCAACCCGTGATCTGACTGGATGGTGAACACATATGCTACGGCCGATAATTTACTGTGGTTCGTGCAGCCATCCCATAATGGTTCGTTAGAATCTTTCAACAAATCAAAAAACCTAGCTGCATCTGCATTAGGTTCTTCTTGTACGATCGGACATTGACTGACATTACCTTGATTCATTCTCATTGCATCTATAACCATATTTCTGTAAGGATTGGTGTTGTCATTTGCCGCTTCATGCACGTTGCTAGCACTAGAAGTAGACCCAACCACCGTTTCTTCCATTCTCCTCTTACTAACAAATACTTCTCCATGTGCATACCAACACTGGTAATTCTTCATAAACCCTTTGTGTAGAAGATGCATCATTACAACATCTGGATGCAGATATTTTTTATTTTGACACTTTCTGCATGGACACCTAATACCGCCTCTAGTAAAATTTCTAGGAATAGATGTTGTGAAATTAATAAAACCCTGAACCCCGTTACAATAATCAATCCTCCGCAATCCTTGGGGTGAATCTCGATACATCCATGAACGATCATCCATGACTTATATCGAACCTTTATAAAATTACGATGACATCATGTATTAATTAACTAAGTTAGGTAAATAAACTTGCAAAAATATTACTTTACCACTCCAACAAACCAATCACAACTTCTCATAAATATTAAATATTCATTATCATTTATCAACGTCCATACAAATTAATATATATAAATTTACATAAATTACCACTCCACAATACCATTGATAAAACTTTAAACGGACCCATTAACCAAGCTATTAATCATTTCAAAACAGCACATGCAATTCGGTAGTTCCATAAAGTTTTAACAATTTACAAACAAATACAATCTTACAAAATCTAAAACAAACCATAATAGGTATAGAATTATACATTCATATACTACAAGTTTGTTTGAGAAATAACAATAAAACATGTACATCTACTAACAAAATACATATACTAAAAAAACAATAAAATTGACATTTAATTAAATGTTAAAATTTAAAAATATAGAATTACTTACAAAAATTGATAAAATCCGTCGGTAAATCAGAACACGGATGCTGTGACCACAAAACTTCAAGAAATATAACTTGTTGTGCTAAGATGAGGGAGATTTTTGTTTGGGGGGGAGGGGGGGGCTGGTTGTTTGCAGATGGGGAGAGTTGGGATTAGGAAGAAGAAGGAGAAATAGGGGAGGAGAGGGTCGGCAAAGAGGACATATATTAACTTTTTCCAACGGTTTCACCGATAGAAAAGCCATCGGTGATGTCGTCGGTGATTTTGACGGAAAAATCGACACGTCACCGTACGGATCTGGCATTTCGAATCTCTCGGTGATTCTGTCGGCATTTTAAATGGCGAACCGGTCACGTCACTGTACGGGCTGTCATTTTGAATCCGTTGGTAAAAATAACCCCGCCAAAACCTCCACGTTAGCGACTCGCCTTTTTTTTAAATACAGAAACTTTTCCGTCCGTAATTCAATCGGTAACTACCGACGGAAATTTTTCGTCGGTAGTTACCGACTGAATTATGGACGGAAAAGTTTATGTCGATAATTTTGACCTCAAATTACCGACAGAAATATTCCGTCGGTAAATCCGTTGTTATTTAGCGAATTTCTGGTAGTGTATTTTTTAATTTCTAGTTAAGAGAGGAGAGAGAAATCATCAAATTCTAACGGGCCCAACTCTCATTAAAAATGGTGAAAAAAAATGCATGATGGCATAGGATGATAGTGATAAACTAATGCCTGTCCGTAAATTTGTTTACTTTGATTTCTCTAATAAATGTAAGGTTTACATAAAGTAACTATGGAATAATAAGAATATTAACAATAAAATTTATTTATAAATAAATCATAGATTTAATTTCTCTGAATTTTAAATTTGGTGTGAATAAATTCAAGGGATTTCCAAGATAAATAGTACAATATTAGCCTTTCAAAAAATTGAGAATCTCCCACTCTTCACTTTGTCTATAGTTTTACCTATATTATTGTCACAAATTAGGGATAGTTAAAACTAGTGATATTTCTCGCACGCTCTTAAGACTATAGTTTTTTTAATGACAATTTAGTTCTAATTAAAGACCAATTAATTTTGATTTATTATGAAAAGATAGGATTGAACGAAGAGGGACTGAAATGAAAAAGACACCAAACATGGGTCTCATGCCAGAAGTTTCACAAATGATGCATTTTGGTTCTTAAACTTTGAAAATCACGCAAATCATACAATTTCAGTATCTCAATATTTTTCCAATTTGATTTTGATATAAAAGTTTATTTTTGTTATTTTTAATCCCTGGTTAAGAGAGGGGAGAGAGAGGTCAATAAATTCAGGCAGTAGAGAGAGAAAAGTATTATTGATACCGATTGAAACAACCAAAATTGACTATATTTGTGTCAAATGGCTTTATTTGATGATGAAAGCTCACATTAAGTATTTTTTTTACCTTTAAAGTTCGTGAAAAAAGAGATCTGATATTTAGTTGATTTTTACCTTGAAAGAAACATGATAAGTAATTCTTTTTCTTAACACCACTGATCACTTCTTTGAATATACGTTATTGTTAATGTATGAGAATTTAAGTGGACTGAATTTTAGGATTTCTAGAAAAATTAATTATCTCAAATTTTGGGTTTTTATTTTTATTAATTTGGATTTTCTTTCTTACTTTTTAATATTTTTAGATGAGACTGAAATATTTTATATAAACTTAAAAAACAACGGTACTGAGATTTATTCATATATATTCTGTGTTACTATTATTTATATAAATGGATGAAGCATTAAAATTATAGAAGGTGATTATTACATACTAAACTCTGAAGATGAAATTGAGAAATCTCAAGGAGCAAACTAAAATTTAAACAAAATCTGACCAAGTCGTTCCAGAAGACAGGAAAGAAGATAAAAACAATGGAATCACATCAACATCACCAGCAGTATAACGTTCCCTTTCAATTAGAAAGCTTAGAAATAAATTGATTTCACGTGATAATAACATGAAGGTTTTTCTTCCGATCAAATAAACAAATTTCTATCTCCCATCTGGTCTGCTTTTGTTCTAGTCTCTCTCTCACTTTTGTTCTTTCCCTTTCTTCTTCTTTTGAGCTGCTTTGTCTCTCTTTCTATCCCCCATGATCTCTCAATCCATCAAAATTATAAATACATAGCATTTAGCGTTAATAAGAATTATACCCATTGAATTATACATATTAATCACTTGATGAAAAATTAAATATGACTAGAAAACAAATACAAAAAAAAAATGATAGTATATTAATCTAAGGTCTATTGTCCATTAATTGGACGGTGGTTGTATTCTAATACACTAAATTGAGATTTATTTTTCTATACAAGATGAAATTAAAACATATTATACCTTTTCAAGTTTACAGGGCAATATAATCTCACGGATTCATCTCATCTCGTAGAAAAAACATTGATAGCAATGGTCTCATGGACCCATCTCACACTATACATTCTAATCCAATTTAACATTTTTGTTCAATATATATAATCTCTTTGTTCATATATATTGTGTGACTCTTTACTTGTATAAACGGATGAAGCATGGAAATTATAGTACTTTCTTTTTGTAATATTTTTAATCTGAATATCTTTTAGGAAAAAATGCATGATGGAAATGTTCTCTCGGACCCACCTCATGGGGAAAAAATGCACGATGGCACCATCCAACGGGCCCATTCATGGAAAAATGGATGATGGCAATGGTCGAACTCTTGGAAAAAATGGAGAGTGAGCTGGCTAGCGTTGACCTTTCATTCATGTTTTTCCACAAAAGACTTTGACTTGGGGTAGCTGGCTAGCGCTAATCTTGCATTAATGTTTTTCCACAAAAAAACTTTGACTTGGGGTCAACTTTTCGGTTAATTACTTTTATGCAATTCAATTTTATTTTGCTATGTGGTTTCAATCAATGTTAGTAAAATCCAATTCAGCTTGACAGGTTCATCCATGATGTAGCCCGATCAAATGGATGCACTCAAATGTCTCCTGTAGGTTTACATACTTTATTCAAATTTATTTTTATTATTTTTTAATTTCTAATTAAAAAGAAAAAAGAAATCATCGAATTCTAACTGATCCAATTCTTGAAAAAACAATGAGAAAAAAAAAACAGGACGGCAGTGTACTCTTCATCACAAACCATTTTAATCTGTTTTTATTTTTTTTAAAAAAAAAATCTTGTTGTACAACAAATCCTCACAGTACATTTTTCTTACCCAAACTTTTATAACCTTATCCAGTAGCTACTGGCTCGTGATAAATCAAACATGTCCTGCATTAGTATGATTGAAGCTTACATAATTATACATGCTCTAGGCATTTCAAAAGGTTTTTTTTTTATCTTTATATTAATGTCCAACCAATGATCTTGTTATCAAAATTATTGAACTCGGACGGGTACAGTTTAAGACCCTGATCATGAATTAAACTAGTTAACACGTTTTATTTTTTTAAAATAAAACAATAATATTTAAAAGAATAAAATATCTAATAAAATTTCAATCAAATTATAAATTAATCCATCAAATCAACTAAATTAATTTTAAATTAGTTTTTTTTCATAACTTATTCTAAATCAAGAAATAAATTAATCATATCTCGAGTTAACTTACAAAATTTAGTATCATTAATATAATATGATAAAATTTTGCAGCTTTATTTTTTCTAAATTTTATGGGTATGTTGGGAAATATGGTAAAATTTATTTTTCAAAGTATTTTTTATTTAAAATAATATTTTTTTATTATTTTTTTAAAATTTACGTATGATAAACAATATAAAAAAATTTAAAAAAATTAAAATTTTTTAAATACGTGTTCTAGATTATATTAAAAAAAAAGGGTCCAAAGTTGTTCAGTAGAATCAATCAATCAATCATCGATGGACACTTGGGATAAAAAGGCTATTTTTTCTTGAGAACGGATGGAAAAGACTTGTTGCCACTTGTGTTGAAAAAGACTTGAAGGGCCTGTTGAGACAAAGTTGGAATCTTAAGACCTTTATTGATCGTGGATTTTTTTACTCCGCAAGACTTCACTGTTTTCTCGAATAATATTGAGGATGGATTATATAAAATTTTATATTTTTTTAATTTGATTTTCAAATTTAATTTTTAATGATTTAGTTATAATTGAAGATCAATTGATTTTGATTTTTTATTAAAAAGTTTTTTAAAAAAATGAATCAAAATAAAAAAAATGTTAAACATGGATGTTATAGTTTTACAAAAGAAACACTTTTATCCTTGAATCTTAAAAACAACACTGATATTTATTCATATAATTCTGTGTTACTATTATTTATATAAATGGATGAAGCATGAAAATTATATAAATGGATTAATACCGACTAAACTTTGAAGATGAAATTGAGAAATTTCAAGGAATAAACTAAAAATTTAACAAAATCTGACCAAGTCGTTCGAGAAACCAAGAAAATAACATAAAAATAATGGAATGACATCAACATCACTAGTAGTATATAACCCTTTCAATAAGAAAGCTTAGAAACCAGGCAGGCAGGCATCCTTGACCGATAAAAGCCCTAAAGTTAGAATCGATGATTGAGGGTGTTTGGGAGGCTGGAAAAAAAAACTGTTTTTTACGTCCACAATACTTCTCCATTTATATCTTCTAGATTTATAAAGTAAATTTGTACAGGGTGTTTTTAGCAAGGTGGTTTAACTTGTTTTTTTATTAAAATTTTATTTTATTTATTTAAAATTATTTTTATGTTTTTAAATTGTTTTGATATACTAGTATCAAAATTATTTTTGTTTTGATATAAAACATTTATTTCGTGCACCCATGAAATAAGAAGATTAAAATAAAGTTGAAAGAATTAGTTTTATATATATTTTTTATTTTTTTCAATGATGATTTAATGTCTTTATATTACTTTTCAAGTTTTGAGATTAAGTTCATAGCTCTTTCTCTTTAAAGACAAGAAATATATCACAAGATTAAAAACTATTTTATATTTCATTAAAATAAAGAAATAAATAACTTATATAATTACAGTATTTTCTTCTTAAGCAAATAAATTGATTTCACATGAAGGATTTTCTTCCGATCAAATAAACAAATTTATTTTAATATAAACATAATCTTAAAAAAAATAATCAATTAATAATGCAGCTTATCATATATAAAATGCACTGAAATAATATGTTTTTTTTATACATAACTAATTCTCTTATCCGAACTCTTTCAAATTACTTAGATTTTCTAACAACTATTATATTAAATGAGGAATCCTAAATCTTTTAAATTATAATTTTATGAAATAATATGTTTTTTTTATACATAACTAATTCTCTTATCCGAACTCTTTCAAATTACTTAGATTTTCTAACAACTATTATATTAAATGAGGAATCCTAAATCTTTTAAATTATAATTTTATAATTTATCTTAATGCATCCAAATCTTTTAAATTATAATAAAAGTTTATATACTAAAACTAATAAAAAGTGAAAGTAATTGATGTAATGACATAGCAACCATAAACATTTTGTGGATATTCAAAATTAAAATAACTCAGTTTTAAGCTATAATTGTTCATTCGGTCACCCATTCATGTATATATGGAAAATGATAATTTTAATATACAAATTTTCATAGCAATAATCTCACGGACTCATCTCTTCTCGTAGAAAAAACAACTCTTGATAGCAATGCTCTTGCAAACCATTCCACTAATCTATGTTGTGGAAAAAATGCTTAACGGTGATGGGCTCATATACCCATCTCACACTGCAAATTTCTATTCATCTTACTTATTGATAAGATTGTGTTGAAAAAAATATAATTAGTATTTAATTTAGATAAAAAAAACTTATTGGAAGTATTTTAGAAATGTTATTATTGATGGTTTATTTTATCAATGATACTCTTTGATTTTATAAATGATATGAGAAAATAAAAGTTTATATACTAAAATCATGCCTTATTTTATCAAAATTAAAGCATGATTTTCCACACGTTATTTCTATAAAGAAAGCAGCAAGTCTTCTGTATCCATTATTATCATGGAAAATGAGCTTCCATTAAAGACTGACATCAGCCTTATTAAATTTGATTTGGCAGGAAAGGTTGATGTGAGATCTAGTTTAACTTGAGTTTAGAGAAAAACTAAATGAGAGTTTACCCGTTAAACTTGAATAATCAAATAAGTTAAGCCGTAAATAGTTCAATTTAATAAAAACATGGTTTTACTTTTTTAACTATGCAATTTTAACTTAAAAAAAAACCAATTTCTTGAAATGACACAATTTTAAATTAACACAGGTCAACATGAACTAACCATAGATTGTTCACCTAAACCCTGATTAGCATTATAGTTTATTGAATAAAAAGTAACAATTTTAAATTAACAACAGTCAAGATGAACTAACCTGCACAATTTATTACCTATTTAACCCTGATTACTCATGTCTAACCATAGATTGTTCTATTTTCTTTAGTTTTGATGAACATGACATTCTTATGAAAAATGTCGCGCGCGCGTGTGAGTGGGAAAAACGCGTTTGTTCTATTTTCTTTACTTTGACTATAGTCTTCCCTGACATTATTATTGTCACAAAGTGGGCATATTTCTACTGTTATCTTTGAAGATTTGAATTGAAAAAGAGGGACGTAATTATATATTAGTTGAAATTTTATGATGTACATTAATTCTTTTAAATTAAAGTCAAGTTATTAATTATATCCTATATATAGATTTTCAATCCTCAAACCAATTTCAAACGAATCACTTCAAGTGAGTCATCATAGTTCATGATCAATTCCTTAAATCCTGTAAATAAGATTGATTGATCAAATTTTATAATTAATAATAATAAATGAGTAGCATGCTAATAAATATTTGTGGAAGTGAACTGTTTTTGATTGAAAAAAGAATAATTAAGCGATCCTCTTCTTTTTATATAATAATATAATAACTACCGTAGTTTAAATTATCTCGAAAGGCATGATTTTTCACATGTAATTTCCATCAAATTCAAAAGGCATGATTTTCCACACGTAATTTCAATAAAAAACAAAACAGTTGCAAGTCTTTATATTCATCATCATCATGGAAAGTGAGCTCATAACATTAACCTTTTCTTCATGTTTTTTTTTTTAAAGACTTTGACTTCGGGTCAACGTCTTGAGAATGAATACGAGTTCCTTCAAGCAATTACTCTCAAGCAATTCATTTTTTCTTTTAATTTTTTTTGGTACTGTATGGTTCAGATGAAGATGACCAAGTCGGCATTGGTTAGCTAAAATAATTTTATGGTTCCTATATATATATATATATATATATATTAGTTGAAATTTTATGATGTTCATTAATCCTATGATGAATTTTCAGAGAATGCACGGATAAGTCGATGAATCTTCAGAGAATACACAGATAAGTTTTCTAAAATGAATTTGTTCTTAATGCAGACTATTCTAGGAAGGAAAGCTAAAATAAAGCCTAGTGTTTACAACACATTTGAAGGAGATGTGATTTTACTGTTATAATTTCAGCCTAAGGATCATATGTCCTTTAATCATGTGCTTGATTCTTGTTGTCTTTTTTTTTTTTTTTTTGATTAGCGTGGGGTGTCTGGGCCAGCTTGCGCGCACCACGACTATTCCCCACGGCCCACTGAACATCCTGCAAGCCTAGTGAGCAGGTAAGGCACCACGGGGGTGACAGGCGTGCACATAGAGGATCGAACTCGGGACGGGAGCAAAGCAAGCCTCATGGTTGGCCACTGAGCTAGACCCTCAAGTGCTTGATTTAATTAGGCTTGTGCTTGTTTACAGGACGCTTCCCTTATAACCTAATAATTTTAATATACAACATTTTAGCACCTCCTCATACTTTTCACGTAGAATTTTAATAATCAGTGAGAATTTATTAATTTCCCATAAATCATAAAATAAAATGTCCCTTTTGGAATTAGCAAATTTAAAAATACTACTTCTTAAAATATTAATATTATAACTCCACATATATATATATATATATATATATATATATATATATTTATATATATATATAT
The DNA here is from genome assembly GCF_000002775.5 of Populus trichocarpa. NCBI lineage: Eukaryota > Viridiplantae > Streptophyta > Magnoliopsida > Malpighiales > Salicaceae > Populus > Populus trichocarpa. Next base: position 6,114,142 of record NC_037285.2, read on the forward strand.
ATATATGTTTATTATATCATTTAATTATTTAAGAAATAATCATCACTACTAACTGTCGAATCACAAATGTTTAAGGAGCACTTTTAGCTCTGCCACACATAATTTCCATTAAATTCGAAAGGCATGATTTTCCACACATAATTTCTATAAAGAAAGTAGCCAGTTTTCTATATCCATCATTGTCTTGAAAATGGAAAGTGAGCTCATAGCATTATCCTTTATTCATGTTTTTTTTTTATTTAAGAGAAACAACTTTGACCTGGGGTCAACTTTCCAAGAAGGAATCAGCCTTATTAAATTTGGTTCGGCATGAATTAATTTGGTCGAGGTTTAGAAAAAATTAAATGAGAGTTGACCAGTTAATTCATATTCTACTTAATCTAATCAAAACCTAGTTTTATTTTGTTAACTAAGTAATTTTTTTTAAAAAAATCTTGAAATCACATAATCTTATATTTGACACTGGTCAATATAAACTAATTTGCTTAAAAATCATGATTCAAGTACTAGGCCTAGGCCTAACCATGTTTAGTAACTTTGGTTTTGATGAACAAAACATTAATGTCATATATAATTTTTTTACAACATTTTACAAATATAATTCGCATTCAAATTGACACATTCATAAATTGATATAATAGTTCTTAATATTTATTTTTAATATATATATATATATATATATATATATATATATATATATATATATAATGAAATATTTTAAGAGTTGATTAATATTGTTAAACCATATATGTTATGTATGTTTTTTTTCAATTTTATTTTTTAATATTGAGTTTGCTTATCCCGATCTCATTATTCGAATAGTGGATTTGACGGCTTAATTTATGTTTGTTTTTTTTTCAATCTTATCCTTCAATATATAGTTGATTTGAAAATATGCTTCATAATGTTTTTTGTTTGATTTCTATGAGATTATTGTAGTCTTATTACCTGTGTTACAAGTTTGACGAGTTAAATCAAGTTAACCCGAGTTAGGTATTTTATGAACTTTTGAATTGAGTTTTTTTTTTTTCCATTTTCATCATTCAATATTTGGTTGATTGAGAATTATATTTTATAATTTGTTTTGATTTGCTTTATATGTAGTTATCCTAGCTGCATGACTTGGGTTGTGGGCTTGATATGTTAACTTGGGTTAATTTGAGTTATTTTTTTTTTATTGATCTTTTATTTCAATCTTATCTTTTAATATTGAGTTGGTTAGGAATTAAGCTTATAATTTATTTTGATTTATTTTCTATGGAGTTATCTCGGTCTCATGGTTCAGATATCAGATTTGACAGGTTTACTCGAGTTAATTAGGTTCGATCTAATATGTTTCAGTCTTAATATGTTTCAGTCTTAATTTTTTTTTAAAAAGATATTATCTTGGTTTTTTTTCTTTTTTAATCAAACTATATTTTTAACTATCCTACATGTTGTATTTGGATATGTCAAGTAGACCATGTTATATTTTTAACATTTATTTTTTTTATTAAAAAACATGTTAGTAATCAAAAGTTTAAGGATCAAAATTGATATAATCATCTAATAAAAAATATTTTTGAATTTTTCATAACTTTTAGAATGTTTTTTCCATTCAAAAAAAAATATGTTTTCATGAAAATCAAGATAAATTTTTCTTTTACCAGAAAATATTTTTTATTAACTAACTTTACTAATTATAAAACATTTTAAAAAATAGATTACAAAAGATCACTTTCTATGGAACAAGCCTGTATTTCTGTGAAGACATTCCAACAAAAAACAATTCGTGAAATATTAGCCTTTCAAGAAATAGAGAAGCTTCCACTCTTCCTCCTGATGTGATTAATTAGCGGGTTGGAGAGTGGGAAAAACACGTTTGTTCTATTTTCTTCACTTTGTCTATACATTATTATTGTCACAAAGTGATATATACTTCTTCTGTTATCCTTCAAGATTTCAATTGAAAACGAGGGTCGCAAAAAATTAATTTTTATAAAAATACCCTTAACTTTGGATGTGGATAATTGTTTGTAATATATTTACATCCAATACAAACAATTCATCAATGACCAAGTAGTCATTTGTTAGCTTAAATATTGAAAATACTTACTCTTTTTTTTTTTTTGGCCATGCAGTTCCTCTCTCTCTCTCTCTCTCTCTCTATATATATATATATATATATATATATATATATATATATATATTAGTTGAAATTTCATGATGTCCATTAATCCTTTTAAAAGAATGAAAGGCTTAACACTTTGTCGTAAATTTTTTAACAACCTATTTTTTTAATTTTGAATATTTCATCTGTAATTCCGTCGGTATATACTGACCGAATTATTCCATCGGTATATAACGACTGAATTATAAACAGAAAATATTCCACTGGTAATTAGGACAATAAATTACCGACAGAATTATTCCGTTCAGTAATACCGTTGGTATCAAGCGAATTTCTGGTAGTGTCTGGAATCGAAGTTTCCAGGCTAAATAGTTGGTAGAGGTAAGTTTTAATGGAGTTTGAGCTGCAACATTGATGCTAATCAATGTGCTATGAGTTTTAATGGAGTTTGAGCTGAGATGATAGGAAACGATTCTATTTCTCATGTTGAATGAATGAATCAGATTGACACAGCAGAAGGAATTACTAACTGAGTTGCCTAGCCTCTAGCCTATATACTCGGAAATATAACGCTGGAAAACAGATTATGCATGGTTTGTTATAACAGCTGTATAGTGCTATAGAGAGACGTGTCTGTTGCTCTATCCCTAAAGTTGAGAAGGTGCCAATTGGAGCTCAAAATTCAATCTGCACCTCAGTCAGGGTGTTGCTCCAGCCCGAAAGTTGAGAAGGTGCCAAGTGGGCTCAAAATTAGAAAATCGGCGACGTCTCAAATTAGCTTCTCAGGGGTTATCCGATCCTCAACTTTTTGAAAAGAATCATTTTAGTCCATACATCTCAGATAATTCTCAATTGGATCCTTTTGCAATGTCTTTGGGTTTTTTCTTGTTAACTTTTCTTCAGCAGGACCCCTTCTAATCAGTTTAGTTGCCAATAAAGATTAATGTTTTTTCTTCCTAAGACCAACCAACGTTGCATCATATATGATTAAATTATTTGAAAATACGATAACGATTATAATTTAAAGTATGTTTTACTTGGAAATATATTAAAATAATAATTTTTTAAAATTTATTTTTTTATTAGCATATCAAAACAATTTAAAAACATAAAAAAATAAATTTTAAATAAAGTTTTTTAAAAAATATAATTTCAATTATATTATCATGCACTACCTAATTAATCCACCAAGTTGACCACGTTGTACATAGTTCACAATATGACAATTAACTCTTAACTACCAGCAACACACACTCACCTATCATAGTACCTTCTAAAAAATAATCCTTGAAAAATTCATATAATTTTATCATACATGAAATTCAAAATAATATTCTTTATATCATGCTTTTATAAGAAATTTTAATATTTTTTAAAACCAAAAACGTAGAATGAAAGAGGAAAAAAAAAACTGTATTCTTTCTTGCAATGCATATAACGGAGCTGTGTAACAGACCCATAGAACTGGCAACGGAGCTGTGTAACAGACCCATATAACGGAGCTGGTGTTCTTCCACTTAGCAGATTCATTTATATCATAAAATAAATTATAATAAGAATGAAATGAAATTGGATTTGAAAATTCTCCAAAACTGGCAACGGAGCTGTGTAACAGACCCATAGAACGGGAGTGGCACTTGTTGGTAAATTATTAAATTATTTTATTATGGATTTGTGGACATACACTAGTGTTAGAAAGCATATGGATTTGTGGAATGATTTTACCCTTCTATATATTGCTTCATTTTCTGTTAATTTTCCTTAACCATGACCTTGCAATTTTTTTTCTTTTAATTTATGGATAGATTTACGAGAGAGCGAAAATTGCATATGGATTTGTATGGCCAGAACAATTATTTACGGCTGAGAACATGACCTGGAATGATGGTGCAAAAACAATTACATGTGGCCTTGCTGTAAATATCTAACAATCAAGTCCCTCTAATTTCTTTCAAGAACACTACAGCAATCTATGCTGTTATAAAACACATTACCATCAATTTTATTTTTTCCATTTAAAAACTCTCTTGAAACCATTTTCTGTTAACATGGTTTCTACTTATTTGATTTTCACGTCCACTTCAAAGCATTTGAGCGAAAATCTGCTATTGTTATTCTGTCTTGGCACAAAGCATTTGAGTTTGTTGCTTTTTTTTTTTTTTATATAATCATCGAGAGTATATTAAGAAGGCCATAAAGTGAATAGCCAAAGAAAAATACAAGGATATGAAAACAAGAAAAAATAAAAAAAGTTGATCTACTACAGCAAACAACAAGAAGACTACCTAAGATTTCTTATTACACAAAGCATTTGAGTTTGTTGCTTCACTTGTCAAATATTTTCTACTCTTATCCTTTTATGTGCTCCATGCCATTAGGAATCATCGATGCTGCGAAGTGCACTCTTGGAGCATGGTAATCTCATACGATATGCTGAAAAACTTAAGACAGATTTCTTGGAGGCTGGATCGTCTTCTTCTGTCCCGCAATTCCTTTCAGACGCTTCATCAAATTCAAAAAGACGTCTTTCAAATTCAGGCAAGATATTTTCATCTTTTATTCTTGTGAATATTATATTGGTCATCTGATAGTGTCTTGAGTTGTGGATTTACTATACCAAACCAGCCTCCAGATCATGTTTCAGTCATCATCAAACTAACAATTTGTTGTTTAAGATGCTTCAAGAAAAATAAAAGCCATTGGGAAATAAGAGGTCAAAAAGTACCATCCATGTCTCTTTTCTTTCAAATAGAATTTCAACTATTTTCATGTGTTTTTATCACTAGGCTCAAAACCTAAGAAGCAACCCGAGAGGGAAAGGACAGAAGAGGAGAAAACTTTCAGAAGAAGGGCAAGATACTTTCTAGTAACACAAGTAGTTGCAGTTTTAGTCCTTCTATCTGTCATCAGCAGTAATGATTTTTCTGAGGTGGAGGTTGATGATGATGAAGATGAAGATGAAGATGAAGGGTTCAGTTATGACTGAAGAAGCATTCATTTTTTGTCAAATTTGTATTTTCCTTGACAATTTTTTTCCTCATGACAATTCAGTCATGGACATCACTGTGAGAAAGATAGTTTCCTTTTCACCTTTCATTATTGTATTCCATGTAAAATTTTTGAAAAATAATCATCCAACAGTTGGATTCTAATAATGAAAATTCAGAAACTCTCCGTGCTGCAGGAAATAGCCCCTGTAGTTGTTGAATTTGAATCCACTGTAAAAAAATAACCCCGTGAGCACTCTTTCATTCTCATTGATTTACTTCCAATTCCTTCTTCCTGTTTCTGGTTCTTTGTTTACGCCGTTTCTGGTGATATTGAGTTCGTTTTTTGGTTGGTTCACCTTTTTAAACAGTTATAGGCAATGCCAAGAGAAGCATTTGTTCAATTTAGAATATTGGAACAAAAAATGATATGACTTTATTTTCATGTATTCTTTCACCGGATATTTGTCCATGTCTAATTGGATCTATTATTCTTGTAATTCTCATTTTCTAGTTTTTTGTAGAGGAAGTTTAATTTTTTTTCGTTTTACCTCCAGGTGAAACTAATGATATCAAATACAAGGTTTTCTAGTTTTCTGTACATCACTTTTGAAACATCCGATACCTGGTCTAAGCATAATCAAATGACTTTAATCAAGCATTGCAGCATATGCTGGACGGTTGAGATTAGAGTATTCAGAAGTGGAGATGAATTGTTATGTGGAATCTCGAGACTGCTTTGAAAACTCAAGGAATTGAAAAGCCCCCGCTGTATAAAAACTCTCAAAAATTTATTAGTATTGTTTTGGGCCCTTCCAGCTTTGTTATATTCCCTTAACTTCGCTAGCTAGAAACCATCCTTGGACTTCATTTACATAGCCTTGTAGCAAAAATTCTCGCCTAGTAGATAAAATCCCACCACAAGATTGAAAGAGTTTCTTGCTTACAAGAAAACTCGTGTCCAGACAAATACATAAATCGTGGTTAACCAGGTGACCCTAATCCAGAGGGAAAATGAGCAAGGGACCGAAACAGACAGTGGAACCATGTACCTATAAGAAGTCGATTCAAGGGAGGATTAAGAAAAGTAGCAAAGCTCCATCTATGGCAAATTGGAGAATGGAGACTTTTAGTTGATACCGTTTAACCATGGCAGGATATTGGTTGACGTTTCAGTCCCAGTACAGATCTATCCGGTGATCGGTTGGCACATGCATAGCCAACTTAATTAAAGAAAACAACAGCAGTAATCTGCTAAAAACAACACTCATATATGGTGATTCTTAAGAATGTTTAAACACATTCTTTTAAATTTATTGTATGTTTGAGAATATAGTTGCGATTTGGATGAAATAAGCCCCGTCTCTTCCCATAAATAGAGAACTTCTTCCTGGGCGCGGTATTGATAGCCAGATGGATCATAGAAATACTGCACAAAAATGTTAAGAGACTTTCCCACTATGAGTAGAAAGATTTGGAAAAAGATTAGAAAGAACTCATATTATAAATAACTTTCTTATAACTATCTCTTGCTTAATTCTCATTTTCTAGTTTTTTGTAGAGGAAGTTTAATTTTTTTTCGTTTTACCTCCAGGTGAAACTAATGATATCAAATACAAGGTTTTCTAGTTTTCTGTACATCACTTTTGAAACATCCGATACCTGGTCTAAGCGTAATCAAATGACTTTAATCAAGCATTGCAGCATATGCTGGACGGTTGAGATTAGAGTATTCAGAAGTGGAGATGAATTGTTATGTGGAATCTCGAGACTGCTTTGAAAACTCAAGGAATTGAAAAGCCCCCGCTGTATAAAAACTCTCAAAACCGAATGGAACTGTATAAATTAATTTTGTGGCCAAAGTAGTTGGATTCTAATAATGAAAATTCAGAAACTCTCCGTGCTGCAGGAAATAGCCCTTGTAGTTGTTGAATTTGAATCCACTGTAAAAAAATCACCCCGTGAGCACTCATTCATTCTCATTGATATACTTCCAGTTCCTTCTTCCTGTTTCTGGTTCTTTGTTTACCGTTTCTGGTGATATTGAGTTTGTTTTTTGGTTGGTTCACCTTTTTAAACAGTTATAAGAAACTAAGGTAACTGAGAAGCATTTGTTTATTGATTGCAAATGGTTCAATTTACAATAAGGAACAAAATATGATATGACTCGGCGATGCTATAACAAAAAAGATATGTGAGCTTCCGTGTTTGATAGATTCAAGCAGTTTCCAATCCCAGATATTTCTAAGCATACATGCTGTTCATCTTTGGTTAGCTTGCCAGCTAATAGATCACAAAGAAATATGTTAGCAGGACAGCAATTGCTCTACGCTACCTTTGTCATTTAGGTTATAACATGTAATTACATCACTGATGCTAGCAATGGAGCTTTGGAATGCCATTATCACATGGTAATTAGATCGGTTTTATACTTTGTAATTGTCACGTATAGTGGAATTGTGTTTATTTCTGTTCCTTTAAACTAACTTGAAATTTGAATTCTTCCTAATTAATCAGCTATGAAATAAAAACCACACAAATATATGAAATTTGTAAATGCGTTTCACGTTAATATAATTTTTTTTTGTTCAACTATCACTTCATATGTGTGCACAGAATGGAGCTTCCAATGAAGCAATTGTACTATTCAATGAAATGAGAGAGGCAAGTCCTAATCCAAATAAAGTCACAATGATTGAAGGGGCCCTTGATTTGGGGAAATGGGTTGAGACACATGCATCAGAAAGAGGTTTACAGCACGATGTCTATGTTGCAAGTGAATTAATAGATATGTATGCAAAATGTGGGAGCTTGGATGATGCACTCAGGGTTCTTGAGAGTGTTCCTATCTAATTTTTTATTTATATTTTTAATAAATTTTCAAAAAAAATTAAAAATAGCAAAAAACAACGAAAATCCCCTAAAAAATGCATTTTGATATATTTGCATTATTTTTAGTATTTTCAACGTCATCTTAGAAAAATTTAAATTTTTAAAAGTATTTTGAACGCGTTAATTTTACAATCATTGATTTTTTGAGTGCACGTTGATATTGCTCGCTTTAAAAAAATACAAAAAAAAAAAAAAAAGAAAACAAAAGAAAATGAAAAATTGAGGGACTAGTTTGGAAACCCTAGAATATTTTGCCTATAAATACTAGTCTACAGGAAAAAAACCATGGGGGGAGAAAAAGAAAGAGGCAAAGGGCCGAAAAATATTTAGGGGGAGGAAAATTATGAAGAAGCTCTAAAAACCCTAAAAACAAAACCTACATCTATCTCTAGGGACGGCGGCCGCCTCCCTAACCTTGGCCAAAGAGAACTGGGGCTGCTCGCTTCCCCTCTGTTGTAACCTATTTTTGGGTCCCCATAAAAAAAAATATAAAAAAATAAAAATAAAATTGAACAGTGTCGTTTTGACACTGTTCCTCTTCCTGCATGTTGCTAGAGCCCTACGCCCTTGGATGACAACAAACCAGGGGAGTCGCGCCTTACCAGCCGCGCTCACTGCCCAACCAACCAGCAGGCCGCTCCCCTGCTCCCTATGCGCAGCAACGTCCCCGCTCCCCCTTCGCCTATAAATACTGCTCTTAGCAGCTGCAACAAGGGGGGAGAGAGGTTTTTGGGAAGGGAAGGATGAAAGGGGGATTTTTTGGAAGAGGGAGAGGGCTGTTTTGAAAGACACAGGGGGAGAGATTTTTGGAAACTGATAGAGGAAGAAGTTTGAAATGAGGAGAGTGACGGTGAGAGGTTAAGAAGAGAGGAAACGAAGCAGCAAAACACTGCTCGTCACCGAGGACAGCTCACCATCTTCTTCCCACCCGCAACAACACCACCAGGAACAGAGCACTTCATCATCACCACCAGCTGCCACTGTCTTCCCCGCCGGCAACACCACCGTGAGAAACAGAAGGAAGAAAGGGAAGCAGGGGAGAACAGAGCTGAAGAAAAGACACATAGGAGAAAAGGAAAAAAGGCCGCCACCACCAGTGCCTCCACGAAGCAGCGGCAGAGAGGGAAGAACATCGCTGGCAGCAGAGAACCAACAAAGAAGGAGCTGACAAAAGCAAACAGGGAAGGAAACCAGAGGCTGGCGCCTCTGCACAGGGAAGAAGAAGAGAAAATAGTTGTTGTCACCGGGCTCCACAGCCACTAACCACCGTCCAGCCATCTCTGATCAGCCGCCACCAGCATAACCATCGGCTTCTTTTCTCAAGAACGCAGGAAATAACAGAGGAAGCCACCATCACCATCGGCTTCACCTTCTTCAGAACCAGGGAACCAGCAGAGAAAGTCAGCAGCACCATAGACTTTTCCTTCTCCAGAATCAGCTCCCCAGACCGCCACCTCCTGCACCTCTATGAAGCTGCTGTAAAGAGGGAAGAACAGCGTTGACAGAGGGAACAAAGGAAACCAAGAGAAGGAGCAACGCCTCTGCAGAGGGGAAGAGAAAACAACTGCTGTCCCCGGCTTCCACAGCCACCGACCACCATCCAAGCCATCCCCGGTCGGCCACCACCAGCACCACCGCGAGTGCACGCCATTGCCATCGTCTTCAATCACCGTTTCCGCCACCAGGTTTGCTCCCCAGGTCGCTGTGCATGCACCATTTCCTTGCATTTCACTGTTCAAGTGAAATATAATTCACTTGAACAGTGAAATGCTATTTCACTGTTCATGAAATATAATTCACATATGCACAGTAACCAGTCCATGTTTGTTTTGGGCTGGGCCAGCCCAGCCCATGCTGCTGGGCTGAGTCCAGCCCTGTAGAAACCAGGCCCCAATTTATTTTGGGCTGATTTTGGCCCAGTTTCTTTTTGGGCCGGGTCTGGCCCGCTCGAACAAAAATTCTTTAAAAAATTATTTCAAAAAATATGTGATTTTCTGTAATTTTATTACTGTATTTTGATCAATATCGGTTTGTATTTTTATATTGTAAAGATACAAATCCGGTATTAAAATAACCGGTTTTTGTCAAGTTTTCAAAAAATGTTTTGTTTTCATGCATACGGCCTAGTCTCTCCAATATATATATATAAATATTCTAACATCATATTTTCACACAACAAAGAAAATTTCAAAAACAATATATGTATTAACATGCATTTCGGCTTTAATAACCAGTTTATTAAAGCCATGAGGACTAGGCCAATATTTCAAAAATTCTAAAAAAATCTTTTTTGTCTTCTTTTAGTATCTGGGATTATGAATTTATGCGTAAAACGTATTCCTGATATTAAAAATATGGTTTTTTTACATAGACGTTAGAACGGTTAGGTTTTACCCGATAAGATAAGGACCTCCTTATTGAGGAGGACTTTTCTTGAACCATAGACGGACCAATAACTAGGAAACACAACGAGACCTTGAATTTTATCAGACAAATAAACAATGCAGCTTACCTTAGGTATGGCGTATTTGGGGTGCTAATACCTTCCCTTTACGCAACCAGTCCCCGTACCCAATCTCTGAGACCAGTTAGGGTTCCTAGTGATCAAAATACTAGGTGGCGACTCCCATTCCATTTTCCTACCAACAAAAGACAATATTTTCTTGTCTCCCCACATTTGCCAGATAGATGCCAAAATAAGTTTACATTTTAGATTTAAAGTGGGACATATATTTTCGCCGCGACGCCGCACCCGTGCGACAGAATGGCGACTCCACTGGGGACCTTGTGGACTAAGCTTTGTTTTTGTCTGATCTGTTTTTTGTTTTCGTGTGTTTTTAATATACCTTTCCTTGAGTTATCTGCTTATATGCTTTAAATATTTTTACATATTGTTCATGCATTTGTATATAACTATCCCATGCATCTTATAGAACTGTCACATGCATCACATATTTTGATTTTGAGAAGCACACACAAGCTTTAAGTTAGGTGGGGGATTAGCGATTTGCCCTATGACTATCGGTCAGGGTTCAGATGCGTGAAACACCCGACTCATATCTGAGTGCCTGCTTGGTAATGGTGGGTATACGTACTTTAACCGTTCCTTGCAACGCCCCCATACTGTCTTTACGAAGAACGTCACTGGGCAGATATGAGACCCTTTCAAGACCAGATAGAAAAACTGCCCATTCTCACATAATGAATAGAGCTTATCCTTAGGATATGTATCTTACTTTCTTTTGCATCAAGATTAATAATGTTAAATTCATCAAACCAGGTTTTTTTTGAGCTGAAATCATGACTAAATGCATCATATGCACCACAGATCGTGAAACATAGGTCCCACATCCAAAGTCCACAACACCCGGTCTAGATCGAGAATGGAGAACGAAGAAAGAGCTCACTTAGAGTCACATTATCAGACCGAGTTGGAGTCCGTAAAAAATGAAGTTTCTCGACTAACCAACTTACTCGAGCAGCTTTTCAGAGCTAAGAATGGGGAGGGAACATCAGCACAACAGCCTGAAGAAGCGCCAGCAGCTCACATCCCTCAAGCATCTCAAAACCAGGGGGCAAACTCGGCCAATGAACAACATTTTGTGCCTATCGCCCCTATCCAGCCAACTCATGCTCCAGTCACTGTGGACGTAACAGCGGAGGGAATCCCGGATAATAGGTCTCCCGGTTTGATGGACCAAGACAAGTTGTTTGCTTTGGAAGAAAGATTACGGGCAATTGAGGGTAATGATTGGTTTGACCCTATGCGAGCAGCCGAAGTATGTTTAGTACCAAACATCGTGGTGCCAAAAGATTTTAGGATACCAGAGTTCATTAAGTATACTGGTTTGGAATGCCCAAACACTCACCTTCGATCATACTGCAATAAAATGGCAGAAGTAATCCGCGATGATAAAATGCTAATTTATTTCTTTCAAGATAGCCTCGCAGGATCCGCTTTGAGTTGGTACATGAGGTTAGACAGTGTCAGGATCAGGAGCTGGAGAGACTTGGTGGAGGCTTTCCTTAAGCAGTACAAGTTTAACATGGAAATCGCTCCTGATCGAACAAGTCTAATGTCAATGGAGAAAAGGAGCCAAGAGTCGGTAAGGGCCTATGCGCAAAGGTGGAGGGATGAGGCAATGCATGTCCAACCCCCTTTGATAGAAACGGAGATGGTGACCTTGTTTGCCAATACCTTCAAAGCACCATATTATGAGCACCTAATGGGTAGCTCATCTCAGCATTTCTATGATGCGGTACGCATAGCTGAAAGAATAGAGCAAGGGATTAAAGCTGGACGTATAGCTGAGCCATTGGGGACGAAGGGTTTTATTGGAAGAAAAATGGAAGGTCACGTTTACGACTTCGAAGGTGGGTCCGAGGGCGAGATAGTGGATTCACTTAACCCACAAATACCTACCTCTCATGTTGCCCATATAAACTTTAACAAACCTTTTTTCTCTAATCGAGCAAATAACCAGTCAAACAACCAAAACAACTACCAAAGACCAAACACAAGATACATCTCAGAACAACTACCGCCATTACCCATGCCTTTGAAGGACGTGTATGCCAAACTACTAAGCATTGGACAAATAGCTCCTATCCCCGCACCACCACTACAACCACCATTCCCAATTTGGTACAAGCCCGAGTTGACTTGCGAGTACCATGCTGGTAATCCCGGGCATAGGATTGAAACCTGCTACGCTTTCAAGAGGAAGTTGTTGGAGCTTATTAAGATAGGATGGGTATCATTCGAGGACAAACCTAATGTTAATTCAAATTCATTACCTAGTCATACCGCAAGTAATAGTGGATAAAGGGTTGAAAAACCTCGGTCAAGAATTGTCAATGATGAAGAAGGTGAGATCGAAGTAGATGACAAGAAAACACAGGTGGGGAAGGAAGATGAAGCACTGCCACAACTAACTGTCCAGATACTAGAAAAAGTCTCAGCCAAGACCTTTGGGCGCAAGTTGGCTCAGGGTGAGAAGTTTCAGAACGGGGTGACCCAAAAAGCTCTTGTAGTTTTTCAAAATGTAAACCAACTTTGTTTGCCTTAGCATGCTTTTGTCATTGCTTTTGGTTTGCTTTTATTTTCTCTAGTTGACAATCAAGGCTCATGATGTCAGCTAGATTTTGTGTTTGTCTTTGAGCCTGTCTTTTCTTTAAATAAATGACAAGATCATGCACTTTTTAAACAAGGTTGAGTGATTACAAGGAATGTATCATAAAACGGTAAAAAATGAAATTTAAGAAAACAAACCAAAGTTAACCCTGAAGTGCAACCCTGCCTTTGGATAGCATAATGAATTGATCAATCACCTGTAAGTTTCTTTCAAGATAAAAACAGAGTTTATCAATCCTAACAATGTGCATTTTGAAATGAGAAAAAAATTCATTATCCCTTCACTCTCTAAAGAGTATATCGTTGGTGGTCCCGTTTGAGCCGAAATGATTTTCTTCTTTATAAAAACATGGAATAGGATCACACCCCACACTGGGGGCAATAAAAGATATTTCATGAAAAGTTTTATGTGATTTTAAAACGGGATGAGAGCCCGTAGATTTGAAAAAGATAAGTTAAAGCATTTGACAAAAGCATGACAAAGAAGGCAATGACAAGTCATACATTTTGAAAAAGCTACTTGTAAAAAATCGAAGACTTCTTCTCAAAGATATGATAGGTAAAAGGGGGCAGCACGAGAAATGAATCCAGCATACGACTTCAAAAGCAAGCTCATGTCAAGGGAGAGTGGTGGGACCTATGTTTCAAAACCAGGTAAGAATGCATGCATGACATCTAATCATAAATCATTGCATATATGTTTTTGAATTGTTACAGGAGGAATCCTTAATTCAACAAGATTGTGGATGAAGAAAGGATCATTGAGTTGATGATAACAAAGAATCACGGTTTTGATTTTGGAACAACAATAAAGTGAGGAGAACCTATTAGGAAATTTTTAAAAGAAAACGAAAAGTTCAAACCCTGCCATCAGGAAGAAGGATACCGAGTTCAGTTTTGGTTAAAGGGAATCACCAGATGGGATTCCAGGTTGACCGAGCTACAAATATAGTTTTTGGTTTTGCTTAAAGGAGGTCGCCAAAAGAGATCTCATATTTCAGTTTTGGTTAAAGGAGGTCGCCAGAAGGGATCTCATATTTCGAATTTGATTAAAGGAAATCGCCAGAAGGGGTCTCATATTTCAGCTTTTGTCAAAGGAGGTTGCCAGAAGGGATCTCATATTTCAGCTCTGGTTAGAGGGAATCGTCAGATGTGATTCCAGGTTGACCGAGCTCCAAATATAGTTTTTTGGTTTTGCTTAAAGGAGATCGCCAGAAGGGATCTCATGTTTTGGATTTGGTTAAAGGAGGTCGCCAGAAGGGATCTTATATTTCAGATTTGGTTAAAGGAGGTCGCCAGAAGGGATCTCATATTTCAGCTTTGGTTAAAGGGAATCGCCAGATGGGATTCCAGGTTGACCGGGCTACAAACATAGATTTTTTGGTTCTGGTTAAAGGGGATCGCCAGATGGGATCTCAGGTTAGCCCAACCACACACAGAATAATGGTTCTGGTTAAAGGGGATCGCCAGATGGGATCTCAGGTTAGCCCAACCACACACACAGGATTTTGGTTCTGGTTAAAGGGGATCGCCAGATGGGATCTCAGGTTAGCCCAACCACACACAAGATATTGGTTCTGGTTAAAGGGGATCGCCAGATGGGATCTCAGGTTAGCCCAACCACACACAAAATAATGGTTCTGGTTAAAGGGGATCGCCAGATGGGATCTCATGTTAACCCAACCACACATAAAATAATGGTTCTGGTTAAAGGGGATCGCCGGAAGGGATCTCAGGTTAGCCCAACCGTAACATCGATATTAGCTAAGGGAAATCGCCAGATGGAATTTCAGTTTGGCCAAACTACAAATATGGATTTTTAGTTAAAAGAGATCGCCAGAAGGGATCTCGGATGGAATGCCAGGTTAATCTAATCCCAAGTTAGAGGTCAGGGGATCGCCGGATTGGGATCTCAAAATGACTAAGTTTTGATCATTTTTTCGGGTTGAAGGCGAGCTGCTGTAAAGACAGTTTCAGATAGATCAAGCTTCGACAATATCAGTTTCGGAAGTTCAGTTTTGTTTATCTTTATAAAACTTACTACGCAAAAACCCTGCTCCGTAAGCATTATAAAGAGGGGGCATCTGTTGTAACCCATTTTTGGGTCCCCATAAAAAAAATATAAAAAAATAAAAATAAAATTGAACAGTGTCGTTTTGACACTGTTCCTCTTCCTGCATGTTGCTAGAGCCCCACGCCCTTGGATGACAACAAACCAGGGGAGTCGCGCCTTACCAGCCGCGCTCACTGCCCAACCAACCAGCAGGCCGCTCCCCTGCTCCCTATGCGCAGCAACGTCCCCGCTCCCCCTTCGCCTATAAATACTGCTCTTAGCAGCTGCAACAAGGGGGGAGAGAGGTTTTTGGGAAGGGAAGGATGAAAGGGGGATTTTTTGGAAGAGGGAGAGGGCTGTTTTGAAAGACACAGGGGGAGAGATTTTTGGAAACTGATAGAGGAAGAAGTTTGAAATGAGGAGAGTGACGGTGAGAGGTTAAGAAGAGAGGAAACGAAGCAGCAAAACACTGCTCGTCACCGAGGACAGCTCACCATCTTCTTCCCACCCGCAACAACACCACCAGGAACAGAGCACTTCATCATCACCACCAGCTGCCACTGTCTTCCCCGCCGGCAACACCACCGTGAGAAACAGAAGGAAGAAAGGGAAGCAGGGGAGAACAGAGCTGAAGAAAAGACACATAGGAGAAAAGGAAAAAAGGCCGCCACCACCAGTGCCTCCACGAAGCAGCGGCAGAGAGGGAAGAACATCGCTGGCAGCAGAGAACCAACAAAGAAGGAGCTGACAAAAGCAAACAGGGAAGGAAACCAGAGGCTGGCGCCTCTGCACAGGGAAGAAGAAGAGAAAATAGTTGTTGTCACCGGGCTCCACAGCCACTAACCACCGTCCAGCCATCTCTGATCAGCCGCCACCAGCATAACCATCGGCTTCTTTTCTCAAGAACGCAGGAAATAACAGAGGAAGCCACCATCACCATCGGCTTCACCTTCTTCAGAACCAGGGAACCAGCAGAGAAAGTCAGCAGCACCATAGACTTTTCCTTCTCCAGAATCAGCTCCCCAGACCGCCACCTCCTGCACCTCTATGAAGCTGCTGTAAAGAGGGAAGAACAGCGTTGACAGAGGGAACAAAGGAAACCAAGAGAAGGAGCAACGCCTCTGCAGAGGGGAAGAGAAAACAACTGCTGTCCCCGGCTTCCACAGCCACCGACCACCATCCAAGCCATCCCCGGTCGGCCACCACCAGCACCACCGCGAGTGCACGCCATTGCCATCGTCTTCAATCACCGTTTCCGCCACCAGGTTTGCTCCCCAGGTCGCTGTGCATGCACCATTTCCTTGCATTTCACTGTTCATGAAATATAATTCACATATGCACAGTAACCAGTCCATGTTTGTTTTGGGCTGGGCCAGCCCAGCCCATGCTGCTGGGCTGAGTCCAGCCCTGTAGAAACCAGGCCCCAATTTATTTTGGGCCGATTTTGGCCCAGTTTCTTTTTGGGCCGGGTCTGGCCCGCTCGAACAAAAATTCTTTAAAAAATTATTTCAAAAAATATGTGATTTTCTGTAATTTTATTACTGTATTTTGATCAATATCGGTTTGTATTTTTATATTGTAAAGATACAAATCCGGTATTAAAATAACCGGTTTTTGTCAAGTTTTCAAAAAATGTTTTGTTTTCATGCATACGGCCTAGTCTCTCCAATATATATATATAAATATTCTAACATCATATTTTCACACAACAAAGAAAATTTCAAAAATAATATATGTATTAACATGCATTTCGGCTTTAATAACCAGTTTATTAAAGCCATGAGGACTAGGCCAATATTTCAAAAATTCTAAAAAAATCTTTTTTGTCTTCTTTTAGTATCTGGGATTATGAATTTATGCGTAAAACGTATTCCTGATATTAAAAATATGGTTTTTTTACATAGACGTTAGAACGGTTAGGTTTTACCCGATAAGATAAGGACCTTCTTATTGAGGAGGACTTTTCTTGAACCATAGACGGACCAACAACTAGGAAACACAACGAGACCTTGAATTTTATCAGACAAATAAACAATGCAGCTTACCTTAGGTAGGGCGTATTTGGGGTGCTAATACCTTCCCTTTACGCAACCAGTCCCCGTACCCAATCTCTGAGACCAGTTAGGGTTCCTAGTGATCAAAATACTAGGTGGCGACTCCCATTCCATTTTCCTACCAACAAAAGACAATATTTTCTTGTCTTCCCATATTTGCCAGATAGATACCATACACATTTCCTAGATTTTAAAAGTGGAATACTCGCCGCGACGCCGCGCACCCGCGACACCCTTTGTCAAAAAACAAAGAAACCAGAGAGCCCCTGACTCGCTTCCCCATAGCCTTTTGCAGCCTCTCCAACCCCCTGATCCTGCTCTCGGTTAGCCCCCCTTTCCTTTGAAAAAAAAAAACCTAAAGCCACCTCTACCAGCGACGGCTGCTCAAGCTCTTTTGAAAGGAGAGAACCCCACAAAACACACTCCCTTCTCCTCAACACGCAGCAGCTCCACTCTCCGGTTTTTCCCCATCTCCCAGAACCAACCGGGGCCGCCTCCCTGGCTGGAGGCCAAAAACCAGAGAGAGAACCTTCAACCTCAGCTCCCTCTCTTCCACCGATCTGTCCTTCTCTCCCTCCGCCACCGTGCAACAGCCGACCCATCGGCCTCCCTCTCCCGGCCGCTGGCCCCTACTTTGTGACCCAAAACCAGCCGGCCGCGCCCCTCCACTGGCCGTCGCTCTCCCTCGCGGCCAAGACAACACCGCCGCCCACTGACACAGGAGACCAGCCCCACAGCGGCTCCTTTCTTCCGCAGGCCGAACACAGCGGCAGCCCCGCTGTCCTCTGCTCAGTCTTCTCTCAGTTCCACCGCGACAACAGCAATAACAACCCGGCAGCGCCCACAGACCGGCGGCCCCCTTGGTCTTGCCGCCACCTGAAGCGGATGAGAAGAAGCTCTCCCAGCCACTAGATCTGCCATCAACAGAAGGAAAACAGAGAAGGGAGAAGGCGTTGTACCCGAGAACAGATCCTGAAGGGGAAAAGAAAATTAAAATCGACTGCTTGTTGTGTTTCTTCTCTTGCAGGTAACGGTGGCTGTCACCGCCAGCGAGGAAAGAGAAGAGGGGAGGAAGCCGATTCGGATCTCCCCTGGCGCTGCTCATTTTTTGCGGCGGCGCTTGAACCCACGCGCCGCCAGTGGTGTCCGCGAGTGGAGCAGACGCGCCGCCACCACTCCAACAGTTCCTGAGGGGCTGCTCTGCAGTTCCTGGACTCTTTAGGGACCTTTTTGTAATTTTTACATGTTTGAATATGTATTTAAATTTCTGTTAAATGTTTTTAGTTTATGTTATGTTGTAAAAATTGTAACAGAAAAACATAGTGAAAAAGTGATGTGGAAGTGTGTGGTTGTATTTTTATTTATTTATGTTATTGAATTATAAAAATAAAAAAAAAAATAAAAGGAATTAATTGTTTAATTTGAATATGGTTAAAATAAAATTATGTTATATTTTTCATGAAAATGTAAGAATATGTTTTTACATATATTTTGGGATTCAATAATTGATTTATTAAAACTTTAGAATTTGATTAATATTTTAAATTTTCAAATCACATCAAATTTCAAAATAAATTTCAAAATAGCTTACTTCAAGTAGGGTGTGCTAGGGGTGTTAATATCTTTTTTAGTTATAACCAGTTCTTTATTCTCTAATTTTTGACAAAGACTAGTAAATCCAGGTTTTCTAGTAACCCTCTCAATGAAATACTAGGTGGAGAGATACTAGTTGGTCTCAATGGTCTCAATGAAATACTAGGTGGAGAGATACTAGTTGGCGACACTTAAATAATCAATCAAGTACTATCATTATTCAAGAGATACTGGAGGGTGCGGCAGAGAGTATGCCTCATAAAAATGAGGTGTCATGGATTGCCTTGATTTCTGCTCTTGCTTTCCATGGCAGGCCCTGGAAGTATTATCATTATTCAAACGCATGTCAAAGGATAATGGCACTGTGCATGCTGGATTAGTTGATGAGGGCCGTCAATTGTTTGAATAAATGAAATTGTCATTTGGATTGGTCCCAATAGTCGAGCACTATTCTTGCATGGTTGATCTTTGTGCGCGTGCAGGACTTCTGAACGAAGCTTGGGACTTAATCAAGAAGATGCTTGGAAAACCAGATGAAATTGTGTTGGGGTCATTGCTTGGTGCTTGTCAGAGGCGTAGAAATGCAGATGTTGGTGAAAGGGTCATTCAATTGTTTCCAGAGATGCAATTATCTCATCTAAGATATATGCAAATATGAGAAGGTGAGATGATTCTGCAAAGATGAGGGTGTTGATGAGGCAGTGTAGTGTCTCCAAAACCCCTGGCTGTAGCTGGATTGACGTTAGAGCTCGTGCTCATGAATTTCATTCTGGTGACAGCTTACATCATCATTCGGTGAACGTATACCAATTGCTGAATGAGGAGATAAAGAAAGAAGGTTACATTCCAAATATTTGTTGCATATAGAGGTGGAAAAGTTGAATACTTGGTTGCCTCTTTTAGCCATTGAACAAAGCATTCGGAGGGATTATATCTTCTGGTTGATGACTCCAGCCAAAATGTTGAATGGTAAGTTGTGTTCTTAATAGCATGAGCAAGGAGCTCAATCTTGCTGATAGAAATGTATAGTTTACCCTCGCATGAGTATGTTTCTGTAGAATGAAAATGGTTGTTGGATTGTTACATGCATTTGCTGTAAAATAATGCAGTTCATTCCGGAAAGAATGCTAAAACTATTTTTTTTTTCAGAACATAAGGAGGGAATGGAGGGGGAATATTGGTGGATTGAAATAAAATGCACTTGACACCTTTTAAGATTTTAAGGATGCCATAAATCATTTTCAATAGTCCTCTAAAGCCAGAACGATGTTTAGTTTCTGAACAGACTTCACTTGGAATCTGACAAAACCCAATCTACGATTAGAACTTATGCAGAAATTGCCTCATAACGCGACTCCATATCTATTTGTCTTTCCCTAGTGGGTCCTTGTAATTTCAATAGTTGATGTAAATGAAGTGTAAAATGTTTTTAGGCCTTGATTGTAGTTTCTGCTTGGAAAGTAGTTTTTATAAAAAATAATTTTTTTATAAATGAATTATTTTATAATGTTTAGCGGTGTTATAAAAACTAAGTTAAAAAATATTTTTTTTTCGTGTTTAACTATATCATAAAAAATAAGTTGTTTTAATTATTTTTTTTAAGTTTATCTAATATATATTATACGTTAGATGTAATTATATTACAATATGGATGAGCCCTTAATTAGACCCATCCAAAGCTAGCATTTTCATCGGTTCCAATAACATGATATTTTGTTGACAATCTTAAGAATTGAGTTATATACATTTAAATGCAGTGTACTCCATATTGTACTTGTTATGATCCTTGTTAAATTTTTAGGGAATGGAAGTTCTGGTGAACCAGAGCATTAGGGAGACTTCATTACAATCCTTAGCATTGATTGTGGAGAAGTGAGAAATATCATTTCTAGTGAAGTCCCAAGTGTTCTTGAGTCAAAGCTCCAGGTTAATTTGTTCTCTCAACATGCTTGCTTATAATTTCCTTTATTAATGTTGTACACAAAAGAACTGTATATAGGCAGCCTCGTTTCATTATTGTTCTATATATAGAAATTGGATGTGGACAGCAAGGACACGAGGATTGCATATTATTTTGATTTCATTGTTGGGACAAGCACTAGAGGCCTTATGACATCCATGCTTACTGCTCCAAATGATGAAAAACGACCTTCGTTTGCCGCAAAAGATATTGGAAGTTTTATCAAGACCACAATCCAGGCACCAAGTAATTTATGGTATTTTTGAGCTACGGTTTTTTTTTATGTTGCTTTTTTTATGGTATTTTTGAGCTACGGTTTGGAATTGTACAGAAGTAGTATTCTATGGTGATTCATCCTTTAGGGTGTGGGGTTTATTCTTTGTTAAAGAAAAGGAAAGTGTTTTTCCGGTGAGAAAAGGAGGAAAACACTTTCCTTTTGGAAAAAGGGTTGTGTTGTCCTTGGTTGGAGTTTCTCAAAGTTTAGCAAACATAGAAAAATGGGGAAATTGTTTCCAGGAAAATGGTTTCCATGAAACAAACAAGGCCAGTTTAGTTTTTTAATGCTCCCTTCTTTGCTTTGTTAACTTTCTCCGTGTTCTGGCTATTGCAGCTGGAAATATGATAAAGCTAAAGGACATCGTTGGAAGAGAAGAAGTGAGATCCTGAAATGCATTTTGCTTTGTCAGTGTTTTAAGCAAGTGGAGGTAATTAAAGATTCTAACAAGGGACTTAACTTTATTTTCATATATTCTTTCACTGGATATTTGTCCATGTCTAATCGGATCTATTATTCTTGTAATTCTTGTTTTCTAGTTTTTTTTAGAGGAAGTTTTTTTTCTTTTAAGCGGTGAAAGCTAATGATATCAGGTTTTCTAGTTTTCTGTACATCACTTTTGGAACATCAGAGACCTGGTCTGAGCGTAATCAAATGACTTTAATCAAGCATTGTGACATATGCTGGACGTCTGAGATTAGAGTATTCAGAAGTGGGTTGAAAATTAGAAGCCATCATACATGTGGAGATGAATTGTTATGTGGAATCTCGAGACTGCTTTGATTCATTTGCTCAACCGGGTGGTCATCCATTTCAAGTGGGGAGTGCTGTCGACAGAATGCTATGTTCACAGGATCAATACTCTCAGTTACTGAAGCTTTAGATCAAGCAAATTCTCTAAGTGCTCACAAGCTTATATACAATCAGTGAAATAAATTTGAATTGATATTTGTGTTGTAATGTATCCCCTTTGATATAAAATATTTTTGGATATTTGTGTTGTAAATTTGAATTGATCATCTATAAAAATCAAGTAATAATGTAATATACAAGGGAAGTAAAAACTCATGGAATTGAAAAGCCCCTGCTATGTAAAAGCCCACAAAACGGAATGGAACTGTATAAATTAATATAACATCGCTTGAGCATGCCTTTAAACTTGTTTAAATCTTTAAACTAGAATACACAATGATGCACCAAGTTTTAGTACCATCAAGGCTATGAAAATCCAAACTTGGATAAAATGGGAAGATTGTCCACCAAAAAATAATAGCAATTGTTGATACTCACCTCGATAAAGTGAAACCAAACTTGTCGCCAATATGGATTTATATACAGAACTGCAATTATTACCAGCAGCACCATGATGTATGCAACCCCAAAGGTCACATAGAAAACCTCCATATCTATGAAGCCACCATTATCTTCATTGTTTGTTGAAGGTGGCGTTGGTGATGGTGGCATAACTGC
Organism: Populus trichocarpa; assembly: GCF_000002775.5. NCBI lineage: Eukaryota > Viridiplantae > Streptophyta > Magnoliopsida > Malpighiales > Salicaceae > Populus > Populus trichocarpa. Next base: position 6,136,669 of record NC_037285.2, read on the forward strand.
ACCACATATTTTGGGTAGCGGTTCTCCACAAAGAAAAGGGTTGTCCTTGTAGCTACTCTCCTCAAACGTGGCAAACTGTGCAACTCTCGCAGGAGTCTTTCCGGACAGATTATTGTGTGCCACATTGAAAAACTCTAGAAAAAATAGTTCAGTAAGTTGAGGTGGGATTTCTCCATCCAATTTGTTGTAGGAAAGATCCAAGCTCTCTATTTCCTTAAAGTTTGAAAATGTTGGTGGAATTGGTCCGGTCAAACTGTTGTGCGAAAGGTTCAGTACCTTGATCATGACGAGGTTTCCAATTTCAGGAGGAATCTCTCCTGTGAAATTGTTGCATGAGAAATCAAGTCCTGCGAAGTACCTGAGAATCCTGCCTCTATAAGAAAGGGATACATTCTTCGTTGTAAACTCGAAAGATTGTTGTGATGAGGACATGTCATCATAATAATAGGGATACAGAACAAAGTAATGATGAGTAAACATCATCCAAGAGAGGATGTTACCAGAAAGGTGATTGTGAGAAAGATCAATCAAGGTTAATTGGTCCAACCTAGATAATTGAATTGGGATTTCACCTTCAAGATTGTTATAACTCAAGAGTAGAAATATCAAGTCAGATAGCCCGCCAATCCATTCTGGAATTCTACCAGTTAAATTATTATGGGAAAGATCTAATGCCAATATCTGAGAGGAGCCATTAAATGTCATTGTGATCGGCCATTGCAATTTATTTCTAGACAAATAAATATATCTCAAATTTGAAGAAGTGCCGATTGTAGGTGGTAAAGGACCAGAAAAATTGTTCCCTGATAGGTCCAAGAACTCAAGAGAAGACATATCCCATATCCATATAGGGATCTGCCCTTGCAAACTGTTGTTCGAAAGTATTCTTCCAGTCAAAACATTGTTGGACAGGTCTAACACTTGCAGCGAGCTAATGTTACCCAACGAGGAAGGAATGCTTCCATTGACACCATTGTCAGACATCGATAAAAATTCTAACCTTGGCAAATGAGCTCCGATTTCTGAAGGGATTTGGCCTTGGAAGTAATTCATGGATATACTTAAGAATGACAAATTCATATGAGAATTCTTTGGCAACAAGAATGGACCCGAAAGAGAACAGTTTTCTAAATGAAGTTCTTGTAGGTATGTGTTGTTCTCAATCAACCAATTTGGAAACTCTCCCTTTATTTGGTTGTTTGCAAGATCCAAAGATTGCAGGCTGAATTGATGGTAAAAGAACTTGGGTAATGCTCCCACATCTTGTCCACGACCTCTCAAATAGATGGACTCTAACTGGAACTTTGGGCTCAGATTATGATCATCTTCTTCTGCGAATATTTCATTACCTGAACCATCAAAAGACTTGAGTTTTGAAAGGTTGTATAATGGGCTCAATGACATAGGAATCTTCAAGTTGTTGGAGAAGAGATCTAGTCGTTGAAGAGAAGTTAGATTTGCCAGACATGGAGGCAATACACCACTTAGATCATTGTCACTCACATCTAGCTCTTGGAGATGATTTAAGTCACATAAACCTGATCATATTATAATTTAGAAAAATTTAAAACTTTGTGTCTAATGGAAAATACATAACCTATAGAGAGAATAAAAGTGATGAACCTTACCTTGGGCTGTAGGTATTTGGCCATTTAGACTGCAACCCTCCAATTTCAATGTTTTAAGAGCGGCCATCGTTTCAATGGCTTGGAAGATGCTATTATTGAGAGTAGTGTGGCTCAAATCCAAATATTCCAAGTTCTTGAGATCAAGGAAGCCTGTCACGATCAATTAAACACGCAATTATATTAGTGTAGAAGGAATTAAAATTAGAAACAATTCATTACTTATTAATCATGGCTAAAAAAATGAAAAACATCATGTAAGTGTAGAAATTGTATTGTCCAATTAATAGAAGGTTTTTTTTATATGTCTGACTCAAAAATAGAAATACACCATTATTAATTTATTCTCCTCCAAAAAATAACACTCTCTATATATGAAGTTATATTGTTATTTATATTATCATTTTAATTACATTACACTGAAATGGTGTTAAGAGAGGGGCAAAATTAAAGTGAAATATTATTCATATTAAATGGATGGTGGAATTTTAAAATAATAAAGATTTCAATTGAGTTAATTTCTAAATTTGAGATTTAATTGTCTTTCCAAGACTTGTTTAGTAGGTTGCGAAAACATAAAAGAGAAATTCTATACATGTATAGCTCTTCAAGATGATTTAAGTTACATAAGCTTAATCACATTATAATTTAGAAAAAAATAAAACTTTGAGTGTCTAATAGAAAATATATAACCTAGAGAGAGAGAGAGAGAGAGTAAGAGTCATCAACCTAACCTTACCTTGCGTTGTAGGTAATTGGCCATTTAAATTTTGCAACATTAAAGTTTTAAGAGAGGTCATCGTTTTGATGGCTTGGAAGATGCTATTATTGAGAGTATTGTAACTCAAATCCAAGTATTTCAAGTTCTTGAGATCAAGGAAGCCTGCCACAATCAATTAAACAAGAAATTATATTAGTGTAAAAGGAATTAAAATTATAAATAATTCATTACTTATTAATCATGGCTAAAAAAACTAAAAACATCAAGTAAGTGTAGAAATTGTACTGTCCATTTAAGAGAAGGATTTTTTATACTTCTAACCCAAAAAATAAAAATACACCATTGTTAATTTATTCTCCTCCTAAAAATAGCACTCTCTATATATGAAGTTACCTTTTTATTAAAGAAATTATTGTTTTTTATGTTATCATTTTATTTACATTACACTGAAATAATGTAGAGAGAGAGAGAGAGAGAAAGAAGGTGGCATAATTAAATTGAAATATTATTTATATTAAATGGATGGTTGAATTTTAAAATAATAAAGATTTCAATTGAGTTAATTTCTAAATTTGAGATTTAATTGTCTCTCCAAGACTTGTTTAGTAGGATGCTAAAACATAAAAGAGGAAATCTATACAGACACCTAATTGTAGCGGGTATAGAAAGAAATAAAATGATCAATGATAAGTAATAGTGGAGTTGAAATTTGTTAATTTACCTCCAGAAGGTACAGTGCCATTAAGTTCTTGCAATGACAGATTTTTTAGAGAAGGCAGTGCTCCAAGGCTTTGAAGAGAGTGTTCATCTAGAGAACTTACCATCAATTGAATTTTGCAACTCTGTTTGTTTAAAAGTAGCAAATTGAATTTTTCAATTAAACCCAAATATATAAACATCAATATATATGTAATATAACTTACCATCACCTAATATTCTTCCTCTAAAATCGTTGGATCCCAGATAAAGTGTTGTGAGGTTTGGGAATGCTCTTAATGATTGCAGTAACTGGAAGCTACTTCCATAGGTTGTGATATTATATAGGGATAGAGTCCTCAAGTTGCTTGGACCTGCAAGTTAGTTAGGGAAGAAACAAGAATAATTAATATTATCTTCATGATGCTACCAGCCAGGTAGGTAATGTGAATGTGTTACTAATTACCTCTTGAGGCTACCAATTTGTTAATATTGTTGCCGTCCAAACTCAAGTGCTCCAAGCCGCTCAAAGATTCTTGATATTTATATAAAAAAATAAATTAATACAATACTCATTAATTGTGTTTTTTTGAAATTAAATTTAATAGATGATTGTGTTAATTAAATTTAATATTTATAAAAATAATAGTATATAAAAAAACTAACCTTTCAAATCTATTGACCCCTCCAGTCTATTATAACCTAAATATAGTGATTTAAGAGACGGAAGCCCCTCCACAAATGATAGAATACTGTTATTGAAGCTATTATCTTCCAAGTAAAGGTACTCCAAATTGCTCAATTTCTGTAACTCATAACCACCTATATAAAAAATAAAAAATAAATTAATTAAGACTTCATGTAAAGAATAAAAAAAAAGATATTATTGGAGTAACTTAATTATTATTGATGAAGAGGCATGAAAGTGGTACGATGAATTCATGTAAAGAGGTTGAAAGAAAGATTATAATTTACTACGAGCTTGTCCATTACTTCCATGATCACTGGCTTAGTGTTCGTTATGAATATGCATTTACAGGTAAAGCTGCTAGCATGCATTTCACCCTCAATGAGAACCAAAATGATTATATTAATAATGTAAGGAATTAAACAAATTACTCCTTTTTACTAAATATGCTTTCTATTTTCTTCCAAAATGATAGTAATTAAACAACACCTTATTTGATTAATTCTAAAAAAATAAAACTAATCTAAATACTTTGTAATACTTAAGAGAGCAAACCTTTCTTCTCAACCCAACCAGCTATACGATTATCTGACAAGGAGAGATAGTTGAGTTGTTGGAAAGGAAGAAACAAGGAGACATTCAAGTACCAATCTCCCAGTTCCCGGTTCCTCGCGCTCCAAAGATAGAGTACGGTGACTCGACCTGTACTGCTGTTGCACTCAATACCTTCCCAATCACAACAGTTGGCGTGGGCTATTCTCCAGGAGGGAAGGGAGGTGCCGTTGGGATAGTTAAGAGAATCTTTGAGGTGCAACAGAGCGATCCTCTCTTCCTCCAAGCAACCACGAGGCACCCATCCTTGCAGCGAAACCGTTATCACTAACACCGTCAACACCTGAAGGAACAGCCCCATCTTAATATATATATCAACTATTACAATATTGTTGCAAATGCAGCGAGGAGGTTGAGGCTTTTATAGAGGACTTTGCGGACCCACCCCGTGGAAAAACACTGCATGATGGCAACGGTCTCCCGTCCCCTCGTGGAGAATAAATATATATAATTCATCACAATTCCTTTCGTTTTCGTTTTGATATTATTAAGTATTGCTGATTGTTTTCTTGAATAATATTGAGGATAGATTATATAAAATTTTATATTTTTTAATTTGATTTTCAAATTTAATTTTTGATGATTTAGTTATAATCAAAGACCATTTAATTTTTATTTTTTTTTATAAAAAAGTAAAATTAAAAAAAATGAATCGGAAAAAAAAAAGGTTAAACATGGATGTTATAGTCTTACAAAAGAAACACTTTTATCCTTGAATCTTAAAAACAACACTGATATTTATTCATATAATTCTGTGTTACTATTATTTATATAAATGGATGAAGCATAAAAATTATAGAAGGCAATTGTTACAGACTAAACTTTGAAGATGAAATTGAGAAATTTCAAGGAGCAAACTAAAAATTGAATTATACATATTAATCACTTGATGAAAAATTAAATATGACTAGAAAACAAATACAAAAAAAATGATAATATATTAATCTAAGGTCGATTGTCCATTAATTAGTGGTCGATGCATTCTAACACACTAAAATATAGATTTTTTTATACAAGATAAAATTAAAACATATTATTCTTTCTCAAGCTTACCGGGCAATTTATTTATTTTATTTAAAAACTTTTAATTTTACGAAATGGTTAATAAAATATCTTTGTTAGTTTTGTTATAAAATAATGACATCACAGTTAACTCCTTTTAGATGAGTTTGAATTGATTTTATTTTATTTTTAATTTTTGAACTTTAAAAATATAGATAAATTTAAAATAAATATTTTCTTACAATAGTCTTAGAGTGAAATTAGAGCAAAATTTATAATTTTAAAATAAAAAATACATAAAAACATGTTTTTCTGTTCCCACTATTTTTGTATTTTATATCATGGTAATTAAATGTTGTCTGATTAACATAACACTAAATTATAATATAAAAAATTAATTGTGGAATGGCGTGGTAGTTGGATCTATTTGTTTTTTTTTTTTAATTATAGTGAAAATGAAATAGTTAACAACGACAAGCTGAATTCAATTTAGATTTGAAAATTCTATTTGGCAATTTAGCCGAATCAAAAAGGGAGTGTTACCTCATCTTAATGGTATTTAAAGTTGGCTAGCATTATTTTTTAAAGTTTTTTTATTTAAAATTATATTTTATTATCTTAAATCAAGGGATTTTCAAGATAAATAGTATAATATTAGCCTTTTAAAAAATTGAGAATCTCCCACTCTTCTTCCTCAAGGAATTAATTAGTGGGTAGTTAAAACTATAGTTTGTTCTATTTTCTTCACTTTGTCTATAGTTTTACCTATATTATTGTCACAAATTAGAGATCGTTAAAACTAGTGATATTTCTCGCACGCTGTTATAAGAAAATTTTGGAATTTTTTTATTCAATTATAAGATAATAAAAACAAATATTAAAAAAATAGTAAATAAAATTATAAAAGAAAAATATGTTTTTTGAATTATGTAATTTTTTTTCAAAACAAAAGGAGTTTTTATTAGCATTATAGTTTATTGAATAAAAAGTAACAATAATAACAAAAATTCTATAAAACTATAATAATTTAAATTAAAAAAAAAACATATATTTTCAAGCAACCAAGAGGCAATCTGAAGGGGTTTATTTTAGCATTTGAATAAGTCCATTGAAGTCCCTGGTCTTCAGGAAGACATTCATGGTCAAGCACTAGTTAAGGATTTCAGTTATTTATTTTTAGCTAATGTACATGCCACGTTACTATAAACGTGTGCTATTTCCAGTTGATTTGTTATCCATGTAAGGCTATTTATTAGCCACTTTCATTCAATAATAATTCATTCATTCGATTCAATATTCTCTGCTCATTGTTTTATTCTCTACAATTGGTATCAGAGCTATTATATTGGCCTGTGGAAAATACAAACAAAAGAGAAACATATTTTGTCTTGAATGATATCAGAGAGTGAAGTGAGTTCAAACACAGAGTGAAACACAGAGTGAAAAGTGCGTATTTGAGTGACTTTAAATATTAAGTGATAAGTGAGTGTGTGAGAATAAACACTGAGTGATAAGTGAGTTTGTGAGAATCAGAAATGGCAGAATCCAGCAACTTTGCAGCTCCAAGCATTCTGAAATTTGATGGTGATTATGAGCATTGGAACATGCTTATGGAAAATCTCTTACGCTCCAAAGAGTATTGGAGTGTTATTGAGACCGGGTTCGTTGAACCTGCATTTGGCGAAGTTTTAAATAACGCACAGAAGAAAGCACTAGAGGAAACAAAGCTGAAAGACTTAAAGGTAAAGAATTACCTCTTTCAGTCCATTGACAAGTCCATTCTGAAGACAATTACTCAGAAGAACACAGCAAAGCAGCTATGGGACTCCATGAAGATCAAATATCAAGGCAACGCAAGGGCCAAACGAGCTCAACTTCAAATTTTTCGCAGAAATTTTGAAGTACTGGAAATGAAATCAGGGGAATCTGTCACACATTATTTTGGAAGAGTAATGCTAGTAGCAAATGACATGCGCAATTTGGGAGAAAACATACCAGATGAAAAGATTGTGGAGAAGATTCTGCGCACACTTACTGAGAAATACAACTACATCGTTTGTTCAATTGAGGAGTCAAAAGATATCAACCATCTTTCAGTTGATGAATTGCAGAGTTCACTACTTGTTCATGAACAAAAGTTCAAACGAAATGACACTGATGATCATACACTGAGAATCTATGATGATAGATTCAGTGGCAGAGGCCGTGGCAGAAACAATTATAGAGGAAGGGGCCGAGGTGGAAGAGGATCATCATTCAACAGAGACATGGTGGAATGTTTCAAGTGTCACAAACTTGGACACTTTCAGTATGAGTGTCCAACCATGAACAAAGCAGCACATTATGCAGAGCTAAACGAAGAAGATGAGATGCTGCTAATGTCATATGTTGATTGTCAACATGAATATCCAACTTTACAAAAGGCAGTGGAGCTACATGAAGAGGATGAGATGTTACTAATGGCCTATGTCGAGTTACATAAAACAACTCGCAATGATGCATGGTTCCTGGATTCAGGATGTTCTAATCATATGTGCAGCTACAGAGGTATGTTCTCCTATTTGATGACAATTTTACACATTCAGTCAAACTTGGAAATAATAGCAGAATGGATGTTATAGGCAAGGGTACATTGAAGCTATTGCTAAATGGTATTAGACATATTGTCAATGATGTATACTATGTTCCTGAGCTTAAAAATAATCTTTTAAGCTTAGGTCAACTTCAAGAGAGGGGTTTAGCAATATTAATTAAAGATGGGGTTTGTAAAATTTACCATCCTGAGAAGGGCCTGATCATTCAAACTCAGATGAGTGCAAACAGGATGTTCATCCTTCTGGCACAACCACAAGATCCATTACCTGCACAGATTAAGAATCATCAGAATCAGGATCACTGTCTCAACACTACTGCCCAGAATCCATCATACCTTTGGCACAGACGATTTGGGCACTTAAGCTATAAAGGTTTACGAACTTTGCAGTGGAAAAAAATGGTGCATGGACTGCCCAAATTTTCTGCCCCAACCGTGACCTGCACCGATTGCCTCAATGGCAAGCAACACAGAGAGATTATGTCAAAAATCAGCAATTGGAGAGCAACTGTGCAATTACAACTCGTTCATGCTGATATCTGCGGTCCTATCAATCCTATGTCTAACAGTGGTAAAAGATATATTCTGTGTTTTATTGATGATTTCAGTCGCAAATCATGGGTGTTTCTTTTGACAGCAAAATCAGAGGCATTTAATTATTTCAAGCAGTTCAAAATTATGGTTGAAAAAGAAATTTCGAAATGTATTAAATGCATAAGAACTGACAGGGGAGGGGAGTTTACCTCTAATGAATTTTCTGATTTCTGTCGAGATGAAGGAATCAAACGCCAGCTCACCACAGCCTTCACCCCACAGCAAAATGGGGTTGCAGAGAGGAAAAATCGAACTGTGATGAACATGGTCCGATCAATCCTCTCTGCCAAAGGGATGCCGAAGACCTTCTGACCCGAAGCTGTGAATTGGGCCATCTATGTGCTCAATCGATGTCCTACCTTTGCCTTGACAAATTTGACTCCTCAGGAAGCATGGAGTGGAGTCAAACCCTCTGTGGATCATTTTCGAATTTTCGGGTGTTTGGCTCATGTACACATACCCGATGTCAAGAGAACAAAGCTTGACAACAAAAGCTTTCCTTGTGTTTTTTTGGGCATGAGCGAAGAATCGAAAGGGTACAGGTTATTTGACCCTGTCAAAAATAGGGTTGTGGTCAGCAGGGACGTAATTTTTGAAGAAGATAAACAGTGGGATTGGGCTGTTTCATATGCTGATCAAATATCTTTTGATTTAGTCTGGGGTGACACTGACAATGGTGACCTTGGTGTAAGGGAAGGTAACGATGAAGAAAGAAGAGAACTTGGTGATGACAGTGTGGAAAATTTTGAGGAAGAAGCAGAAGAACTTGTCTCTGTGGAAGAAAGGCGTGATGTTGAAAATCACGAGAGAGAGGAAAATGCAACGGGCAGAAGTGCACAATCTGGCAGCCATTATGCTCATCCAACGGCTGCTGCGTCGCCAGCTGGTCGTGTAGGTGAGAATCCATCTCATCCAACGGCCCGCGTATTGCCAGATAGTGGGATGGACGACAGAGGGGATCTAACGGCAAGCAGTGGACATGGTGGCAGTGCCAGTGGCAATCCAACGGCGCGCAGACATGTTGATGATAGCACTGGTGACAGAGGAGCGTACTATAATCCAACGGCTAGGAGAATGGATGGCAGCGCAGATGCTGATCTAACGGCTCGCAGACACGCAGGTGGCCGTGCGGTCAGACACGCAGGCGGCTGCGCAGATATTGACGATCCAACGGCTCGGATACGTCCAGGTGTCTGCCTTGAGCGAAGTCCCAATCAAGCGGCTGAGGAGAGTCCATTTGTCGGCTCTGTTGGCTTGATTGACAGTCCGATCAGCTTTAATCCAACGGCTGAGTTTTGGGCAAGTGAAAACCGAGAGGGAGATCTGCTGACATATGGCAGAAGAGCGAGGGTCCCCCCAAATTGGATGCAAGATTATGTTACTGGAGAAGAATTATCTGATCCTGAGTCGAATATGGCATTTATTATGTCATCTGATCCATTTTATTTTGAAGATGCTGTGAAGATTACTCACTGGAGACTTGCTATGGATAGTGAAATAAATGCTATTGAGAAAAATAAAACATGGACGCTCACCGAGTTGCCGGAGGGAGCTAAAAAAATTGGGGTTAAGTGGGTCTACAAAACAAAATATAACGAGCATGGAGATGTTGACAAATACAAGGCGAGGCTAGTTGCGAAGGGGTACTCACAACAACACGGCATTGACTACACAGAAGTTTTTGCACCAGTGGCAAGAATGGACACAGTACGGATGATTATTGCTTTAGCGGCTCAGAAAAACTGGACTATTTACCAGTTGGATGTCAAATCAGTGTTCCTACATGGAGAGTTGCAGGAAGATGTTTATGTTGCCCAACCAAAAGGGTATGAAAAGAAGGGAAGAGAACATCAGGTTTACAAGCTACACAAAGCGTTATACGGGCTAAAACAAGCTCCACGAGCCTGGTTCAGCCGTATCGAAACTCATTTCATCAATGAAGGATTTTTCAGGTGTGAAAGTGAGCAGACGTTATTTACCAAGAGAAGCAGGGAAGGAAAGATCATCATTGTAAGTGTGTACGTTGATGATTTAATTTTTACTGGAGATGATGCAAATATGCTATTTGATTTTAAAAAATCCATGATGAGAGAATTTGACATGTCCGACTTGGGGAAGATGAGGTATTTTCTTGGAATTGAAGTATTACAGAATTCAGGCGGCATCTACATATGTCAAAAGAAATATGCACTAGAAGTGTTGAAGAGGTTTGGTATGATGGAGTGCAACGCAGTGAAAAATCCAATAGTTCCTGGATGCAAAGTCAACAAAGATGAAGATGGAGTTAAAGTAGATGAAACATATTATAAGCAGTTAGTGGGCAGCCTAATGTATCTCACAGCAACAAGACCAGACATGATGTTTGTGACTTGTCTCATCAGCAGATATATGGCTAAACCTACGGAACTTCATCTACAAATAGCAAAAAGGGCACTTAGATATCTGAGAGGGACGGTAAATTTTGGAATTCAGTACACGAAAGGGGGAAGTAATGAGCTACTCGCATTTACGGATAGTGATTATGCCGGAGATACGGAGGACAGAAAAAGTACAAGTGGATATGTTTTTGTGCTAAGCTCAGGAGCAGTCTCATGGAGTTCGAAGAAACAACCAATAGTGACCCTTTCAACAACTGAAGCAGAATTTGTAGCAGCTGCGATGTGTGTATGTCAAGCTCTTTGGATAAAAAGAGTGTTGAAGGAATTAGGATATTCCAATGAATATTGCATACAAATGAAATGTGACAACAACTCAACTATTAAATTGTTTAAAAATCCGGTGATGCATGGACGCAGTAAGCATATTGATGTGAGATATCATTTTCTGAGAAATCTCACTAAAGAAGGTACAATTGCATTAGTTCATTGTGGAAGTCAGGATCAGGTGGCAGATTTAATGACCAAGCCTTTAAAGCTTGATGCATTTCTGAAACTAAGAACACTGTTGGGAGTTCAAGAAATCATTGATGTAAACTAACTGCATACTGCAGTAAGTTTAAGGGAAGGAATGAAGAGGTTTATTTTAGCATTTGAATAAGTCCACTGAAGTCCCTGGTTTTCAGGAAGACATTCATGGTCAAGCACTAGTTAAGGATTTCAGTTATTTATTTTTAGCTAATGTACATGCCACGTTACTATAAACGTGTGCTATTTCAAGTTGATTTGTTATCCATGTAAGGCTATTTATTAGCCACTTTCATTCAATAATAATTCATTCATTCGATTCAATATTCTCTGCTCATTGTTTTATTCTCTACACAATCATCCTTCCAAGAAAACCATCGTTACTAACACCATCAACATTTGAATTAAAAGCCCCATCTTAATATAAATGCTGATCACTTATTATTATTATCAAAAACACTAAAGCTCCCAGTTATGTTAGTGCGGATCTATTCATAAATTATTATTTATTATAATTATATAATTATGACATTGTTCTTGAAAAAAAAAAGAATAAGAATATCTTTTTGTCATGCTACAATTATCTTTAATATATTGTATGAGGTTATATTTTTCATTCTATTTTTTTTTATAGTAAAATTACTATTTTGGCTTTGGAATATAGAACTCTTATGCTTTTGCTCCACAAGTGTTTTTATTCTTTTATTTTTTAAAAATAGTTAATTAGAATTTCTGTTTAGGATGCTTTAAGGATAATGTAAATTTATTTTTATAAAAAAATAGAAAATACTTATAAAAAATTTATATAAGATACTTAAAGAATAGTTTAAATATTATTTTTTATAAAAAATAAAAAAATTAATGAGATATAGCCCATCCAAAAAAGTTAAAACATTCTTTAATACTTTTAATATTTTTTTAACATTTAAAAAGTTAATATACGTGCAAATATACTAATAATCTCTGGAAAGAAAGGAGCAACTTTTCTGTATCCATTATTGTCAAGGAAATGGAAAGTAAGCTCATAGCATTAACCTTTTATTCATGTTTTTTTTTTTTTTTTAAAAAAAGACTTTGATTCGGGGTCAACGTTTCAAGAAGGAATATAAGTTACGGTTGATTACTTTCAGGCAATTCTTTATTTTTTATTTTTTGGGTACTGTATGGTCCGAAGAAGATGACTTTTGTAGTATATAGAGAATTTTTTAAAAACATTTTAGAATTATAATTCGCATCCGAATTAATAATATAATAGGTTTTAATATTTACTTTTAATATATATAAAATGAAAGATATTATGAGTTTTTGATTAATGATGTTAAGCCAAATATATTTATAAAAATAATTTCTATCAAACCAAATGATAAGTATTTTGAATTTAATATTAATAATTATAGCTTCCTAAAATAAAAACTGTTCCATTTCTGTTGTCTCATCTCTCTCTCACTTTTGTTCTTTTATTATTATTATTATTTCTTCTTCGAAGCTGCTTTGTCTCTCTTTTTATCCCCTATCTCTCAATCCATCAAAATTCTAAATACACAGCATTTAGCGTTAAGAATTATACCCATTGAATTATACATATTAATCACTTGATGAAAACAAATACAAATACATACATACATACATACATACATACATACATATGTGTGTGAGAGAGTGTATTATAGCATATTATCCCTTCTCAAGCTTACATGCAATATGGTCTCACGGACTCTTATCAGCCCTTCGAAGGAACTCCTGATAGTAATGGTCTCACGGACCCATTTCACATCGCACTTTGATTTTTTTTCATTTTCTTGACTCTTCATGTGTTTCACTACTTGATGATTCAAGAGTTATCCATTCCAAAAAACAATTAATTGTGGAATCGTATGGTAGCTGCATCTATTTGTTTTTTTTTTTGTGTGATTAAATTAATTATTTTGATTAAAATTATAAAAGTAAAATATGTTTTTTGAATTATGTAAATTTTTTTTGTTCTCAAAACAAAAGGAGTTTTTATTAGCATTATAGTTTATTGAATAAAAAGTAACAATAATAGCCCCATCTTAATAATTTAAACTAAACGTATATTTTCAAGCAACCATGAGGCAGCCATCCTTTCAAAAAAACCATCGTTACTAATGCCATCAACATCTGAATTAATAGCCCCATCTTAATATAAATTATTATTATCATTATTAAAAATATTAAGTGATCATGTCTATTCATAAATTATTATTTATTGTAATTGTATAATTATGAATTTGTTCTTACCATAAGAAAAAGAATTAAACTTTAAGTGTATATATTCATATATTACTATTCATTATAATATTATAATTATAAATCTTTCTTTAAAAAACAACAACGAATTAAGCTTTGAGAGTAAGATTATTTTTTTTTATCATGAATAAAAAATTGCATAATTTTTTTTTGAGGTTTGATTATATTGAGTTAATCCTTTATAGTTTTTGTTGTAACCCATTTTTGGGTCCCCACAAAATATATATATAAATATATAGTCAAAGGAGGTTAGAAAAATCACAGGAGGCAGAAGCGCTCAGAAAATGGTTGGAAAATTGGTCAATGAGGTTAAAAATACAAAGATTGGATTTTTGACAGTATATTCTTGAAGGAGGAGAGCCCTGTTGAGAAGGGAAATTTGAAATTTGAGGAGAAAAGCCCAAATTTGGATGTTTATGGACTTAATTGGATTTTTAAATGAATTTATAGGAGATTTGATTGTAAGAAAAATTGATTTTTAAGTCAATTTGGGCTTTAATTAGAAGAAATTTAAGTTCTGGGGCCAAAATATATTTTTTAGGAATTTATTAGGTCAAATCAGGGGCCTAATTGCATAAATATTGAAGTTTAAGGGCCAATTGGGGACTTAATTGAGAAAATCTGAAACCAGGGACCAAATTGGAAGAGGCGCGTAAATGGAGGGGCTGCAATTATTCGGTTTAGGGGGCCTAATTGAAGAAATTGAAAGTTTAATGGCCAATTAGGGATGAAATTGCATAAATCCGAGACCAAGGACCAAATTGGAAAAGGCGCGCAAGTATAGGGGCTGCAATTAACAAAATCCGGGGGCCAAATTGAAGAAATTGAAAGTCGGAGGACTAAATTGAAAATTGGCAAAGAAATCCCTATTTTTATCAAAACGGCACCGTTTTGCACTTTTTTTAAAAAAAAAAAAAAAAAGAAGAGAGAAGAGGCAGGAACCAGGCGACGCGTCGCCCGATACTGTTCACTGTCTTCCCCGCCGAGCTGCCCGAGTGGCCGACTTCCAGGCGTGTTTGCTGCCTCGTTTGGCCCCCAAATCCGACAAGGCATGCACCGACATGTCCACCTGGAACCCATTTATCCTGGGGAGTGGTCCGGTCGGGTCAAAAATGTTTGGAACAGCTCCGTTTTTTGGCCCAAATCGTGCACCTCGGGCAGTCTGCAAATTTGGCAGTTCGAGGTGCACACTTTGAACCAACGGTTTGAATTACTCAAGGCGAATCAATGGCTGGGACGTTTTTCCCATTGAAGACGAGATTACCCTCTGTCCGGCCCTATAAATAGGATCAATTTTCATGCTCAAGGGGTGGGAAAAAGGGGAGCTCAAAGTTGGCACAAAATAAGCTTTTCTGCCCGGTTTTTCCTGCAAACAGCCTTCCCTTTCTTTTTTTTCTCTCCACCGTAGTCCAGCTCCCCCACAGACCCACACACACCCGAACAGCCCTTCTTCTAGCGCCAC
Source organism: Populus trichocarpa (assembly GCF_000002775.5). Lineage (NCBI taxonomy): Eukaryota > Viridiplantae > Streptophyta > Magnoliopsida > Malpighiales > Salicaceae > Populus > Populus trichocarpa. Next base: position 6,151,833 of record NC_037285.2, read on the forward strand.
TCCCCTTGATTTTCTTCTTCCCCTCAGCAACCAGCAACAAGGGACACCCTTCTCTCTTGCAAAACCAAATCGGGGCAGCCCCCTCCATTTCCTCTCATTCTCTTCCAGCAGTCACAAAGAAACACTGTCCCCTCTCCCTCCCATCAACACAACGCCAGCAACAGAGCTTCACCTCAGCTTCTCCTTCACCGCAGCTTCAACAGCCCCAGCAACGCCTCCCGCGGCCTCCTCAGCAGTGACAGCCTCCACTGGAGCAAGCCTCCGCCTTCCAGCTTCTTCGCCGGCCAACAACAGTCTTCCTTCCTCCAGCAACGCCCAGCAGCAACCGGAGTAGCAGCTCCTTCCTCAGTTACACCGACAGCTCCAGCCGAGAGCTTTCCTTCTCCTCTGCAGGAATCGGCTCCTTCATCTTCTAGCCGGGACCAGTGCACGCCAGTGAAACCACCAGCCTCCACCGCAGCACCGCCGACATACCAGCGACGCACCACCGCCTCCACGCCAGGTGCTCTTCTCCCCCCTCTTCGCACATTTGTTTGGTTTCATCTCCTGCATGCAGAACGAGCAGCGTTCTGCATGCAGGAAGGGGGGAAAATAATTCCCCCCGTTTGTTTTTTAATTAGGCTGGGCCAGATTGGTTCTGGCCCAGCAATGTGGTCTCCTCCTGTGGGCCGGACTGATACCAGCCCAGCCCTACTGGCTGGGCTGGTTCCGGCCCATGACAAAACAGACTTTGTTTGGGGCCGAGATTGACCCAATATCCTTTGGCCCGAGATCGGCCCAGCCCGGCCCAATTATATATTAAATGTTATGTATATTATATTGTGGTTGTATTATTTATATCTGATATATATATAGAAAAATTAATTAATTTCCTCGAAAATTATTTCAAAAATATGTGAGTTTATTGTAATTTTATTACTGTATTTTGATCAATATCGGTTTGTATTTTTATACTGTAAAGATACAAATCCGGTATTAAAATACCCGGTTTTCGTCAAAACATAAAAAATACATAATTACAAAAAAAATGTTTTGTTTTCATGCATGCGGCCTAGTCTCTCCAATATATATATATAAATATTATAACATCATATTTTTCACACAACAAAGAAAATTTCAAAACAATATATGTATTAGCATGCATTTTGGCTTTAATAACCAGTTTATTCAAGCCATGAGAACTAGGCCAATATTTCAAAAATTCTAAAAAATCTTTTTGTCCTCTTTTAGTATTTGGGATTACGAATTTATACGTAAGACGTATTCCTGATATAAAAAATATGGTTTTTCATAGACGTTAGAATAGTTAGGTTTTACCCGATAAGATAAGGACCTCCTTATTGAGGAGGACTTTTCTTGAACCATAGACGGACCAACATACATAGACGTTAGAATAGTTAGGTTTTACCCGATAAGATAAGGACCTCCTTATTGAGGAGGACTTTTCTTGAACCATAGACGGACCAACATACATAGACAGTTAGAAGGATTAGGTTTTACCCCTTAAGATAAGGACCTCCTTATTGAGGAGAACTTCTCTTGGACCATAGACGGACCAACATACATATACATTAGAAGGATTAGGTTTTACCCGATAAGATAAGGACCTCCTTATTGAGGAGGACTTTTCTTGAACCATAGACGGACCAACAACTAGGAAACACAACGAGACCTTGAATTTTATCAGACAAATAAACAATGCAGCTTACCTTAGGTAGGGCGTATTTGGGGTGCTAATACCTTCCCTTTACGCAACCAGTCCCCGTACCTAATCTCTGAGACCAGTTAGGGTTCCTAGTGACCAAAATACTAGGTGGCGACTCCCATTCCATTTTCCTACCAACAAAAGACTATTTTCTTGTCTCCCCACATTTACCAGATAGATACCATACACACGTCCTAAATTCTAAAAAGTGGAATTTTCGCCGCGACGCCGCGCACCTGCGACAGAATGGCGACTCCACTGGGGACTTTGTGGACTAAGCTTTGTTTTTGTCTGAATTGTTTTTTTCGTGTGTTTTTTAATATACTTTTCCTTTTGTTATCTGCTTATATGCTTTAAATATTTTTACGCATATTGTTCATGCATTTGTATAGAACTGTCTCATGCATCTTATAGAACTGTCACATGCATCACATACTTTGATTTTGAGAAGCACACACAAGCTTTAAGTTAGGTGGGGGATTAGCGATTTGCCCTATGACTATTGGTCAGGGTTCAGATGCGTGAAACACCCGACTCATATCTGAGTGCCTGCTTGGTAATGGTGGGTATACTTACCTTAACTGTTCCTTGCAACGCCCCCATACTGTCTTTACGAAGAACGTCACTGGGCAGATATGGGACCCTTTTAAAGACCAGATAGAAAACCTACCCATTCTCACCTAATAATTAGAACTTGTCCTTAGGATATCTATCTTATGTTCATTTGCATCATGATTAACAATGTTAAATTCATCAATCCAGGTTTTGAACCAAATCATGACTAAGTACCTATCTTTCCAAGAGTTTGGGCAAGAATCTGAGTTGACTCAAGTAGCTGAAGGAAAATGCCCAAGAATCGATGCTAGTAGGTTGCCTTGCATTACTAAGATAAATCACATGGTAAATGACTTGGGGAAGTTAGTGTCTATTATGGAATACATTGATGAGACTATTTTTGAAAGGCGATATGGGAGAATTGCACAGCTAATGAGGTTACCCGTACAAGCAGCAGCAATCAAAGCCCTACTGAATTTTTGGGATCCTAGTTATCGGAGTTTTACCTTTGGGAACATTGATATGACACCGACTTTGGAGGAATATGAAAGGATTCTAGATTTTCCAAACAACAGCCACAGGATCTATCTAAGGCGAAGATTTGAGGACACAGCTTCGGAGGTAGTCAGTTTATTAAGCTTGGGAAAGATCAGTCAATGTAGAGTCGCCGAGGGGGGTTTCAAATGGAAGGTCATAGAAGCCCGAATGAAGAAAAATGCTGAAGAAGGCAAGTTAGGAGAGGAACGATACAGGTTGGTGGCCTTCGCCATTTTTGGGCTAGTATTGTTCCCTTCCGAAATCGGAGTCATCAGTTTGGAAGCAGCAAGTGTCTTCATAGAATACGAGCGTGACCAGATCAATCCTTCATCAGCTATTTTGGGAGAAACCATGTTATCACTCAATCACTGCAGAATGCATGGAAAAGGAGCCATGAGATGTTGCACCCCTATGTTGTATTTATGGATTATCAGTCATATCGAAACACCAAGGGACATTTTTAACAACTTTTGGTGGTTTGACCTACGACCGTTAAAGGTTACCATGGATGAGACTTGGAAGAATTGGGATGAGAAAGCATGGATAGATAAATATGCAGCATTGCCAAGGAGCAACTTCAAATGGAAAGCACCATGGATGAACAATGCCATCTGCACAATGAGCTGTGGAAATAAGATATGGGTTCCCTTGATTGGTATAACCGGGTACATCAGTTACGCGCCCGCCCTAGTAACAAGACAGTTGGGTGGAATGCAGTACGCGCCAAGAACTCTGGGTTTAGCTGATTTCATCGGTTTATTCAAGCACCAACCCTTCCTCGAAGAAATGGAGCTTATCCGACAAGATTGGGAAAGACCCCTGATGGTAAAAAGGGAAGAAGGGAGCACATTTGAAACATCATTCAGCCAGAATTATGCTGTTTGGAGGAATGAAGAGCTTTCTGAAGAAAGGGGTTTCTCCATACCAAAACATCCAGAATCCGCAATAGAGCAACCAAAAAGGAAAAGGACTGATATTGAGGAAGAGCTGAGAAAGCAGCTAGAACAATGTAGAATTGATCTCAGCAAGAGCAAAGGGCAGCTGCGACTGTTAGAAAATCAATTAGAGGAAGAAAACACGATGAGGGTTTACTTGAACCAGCAGTTGGAAAAACAGGATAAACAATTGACATCTTTAAAGGAATGGCAGAAAAGGGCCGAGGTAGCGGAAGAAATAGCAAAAGGGGTCCAGGCTGAGCTAAAGAAACGAATGACCGAATATGATGAGCTGGTTAAGAAGAATGTGCTCGCAGAAAAAGAGTTGGCAAAGGTTAAAAGATCAACAAAAGGCAAGATGAATGTTGACAAAGAAGTGATGGATTCCTTGAAGAAGGGAAAGAGCATTCTTTCAAAGAAAATAGAAGTTGAAAACGAGAAGAATCGGCTAGCCCAGCTCGACATAGAAGAGGAAAGAAGGATTAGAGCTCAATATATGGTGCAGCTTGAGGAAGAGAGAAGTGCAAGAAAGGCCGCCGAGTCTGATATGAGAGATTACCAGAAAAGAGCTGAGTCTTCGAAAGGAAGAATGATGACTTTACAATCTGAGATCGAGATACAAGTAGAAGAGTTGAGGGAGTTGAGAAGCCATTACTTCGAGATGGAGGAGGAGCTTAGTAAGGCTAAGCAAGAGCGTCAAGAATGTCAAGGCTACATGGACAGCTTTACAGTCCAAATTAACTCCAAAATAGCAGAGCTGGATATCGAAAAGGAAGAACTGCAGAGGGTAAGGGATAAGTTGGCCCGGTCGGAGGATATGGTTCGAGTATTGGAAAGAAGTAATGAAGCCCTAGGAGCCAGCAACGAAGTGATAATTGCAGATAACACTGTGTTCCATGATAAGATAAGGCATATAACGCAGCAGGTCGAGCAAGTAGCCCGTTATGCGGAAAGGTTGCAACGACAAGCTACCCAAGTTGGAAATGATGCTTCAAAGTATCGGGAATACATGGCAGCCATCACATGTTTTATTGGGGACTTAGCTAATAGGGGAAACGCCTTTTAAAGGGTAACAATGTATAACGCCCTGTTTTGTAATCATTGTATGAATGACTTCTATTTATAAGAAGGCCATGACCTATCTTTCTTTCTAAAATGTTTTGGTAAGCTACAATGATAAAGAACTTGGCAAACCCCCTTTACAGCAATCGGGTCAACTCAGAAATCTTGCCTAAAGGATTACGAAAGTCATGAATCAATTTTACAATATACATTTGCACGAGCATCATATTTTCATCACGCATTTGTTTAATTTATCATATGCATGCCAGATCGTGAAACATAGGTCCCACATCCAAGGTCCACAACACCCGGTCTAGAGCAAGAATGGAGAACGAAGAGAGAGCTCACTTAGAGTCACATTATCAGACCGAGTTGGAGTCCGTAAAAAATGAAGTTTCTCGGTTAACTGATTTACTTGAGCAGCTTCTAAGAGCTAAGAATGGGGAGGGAACATCAGCACAACAACCTGAAGGAGCGCCAGCAGCGCACGTCCCTCAAGTATCCCAAAACCAGGGGGCAAACTCGGCCAATGAACAACATTTCGTGCCGATCACCCCTATTCAGCCAACTCACGCTCCAATCACTGTGGACTTAACAACGGAGGGAGTCCCGGATAATAGGTCTCCCAGTGTGATGGACCAAGACAAGCTATTTGCTCTAGAAGAAAGGTTAAGGGCAGTTGAGGGTAATGACTGGTTTGACCCCATACGAGCAACCGAAGTATGTTTGGTACCAAACATCGTGGTACCAAAAGATTTTCGAATACCAGAGTTCATTAAGTATACCGGTTTGGAATGCCCAAACACTCACCTTCGATCCTACTGCAACAAGATGGCGGAAGTAATCCGTGATGATAAATTGCTAATCTATTTCTTTCAAGATAGCCTAGCAGGATCCGCTTTGAGCTGGTACATGAGGTTAGACAGCATCAGGATCAAGAGCTGGAGAGACTTGGTGGAGGCTTTCCTCAAACAGTACAAGTTTAACATGGAAATCGCTCCTGATCGAACAAGTCTAATGGCAATGGAGAAAAGGAGCCAGGAGTCAGTAAGGGCTTATGCGCAAAGATGGAGGGATGAGGCAATGCATGTCCAACCCCCTTTGATAGAAACGGAGATGGTGAGCTTGTTTGCCAATACCTTCAAAGCACCTTATTATGAGCACCTAATGGGTAGCTCCTCTCAACATTTCTATGATGCGGTACGCATAGCTGAAAGGATAGAACAAGGGATTAAAGCTGGGCGAATAGCGATGCCAGTGGAAAAGAAGGGTTTTATTGGAAGAAAGAGAGAAGGCGATGTTAACAATCTGGAAGGTGGGTACAAGGGCAAGAGAGTAGATTTCCATAATCCTCAAGTACCTACCTCTCAATTCTCACGCATAAACTTTAACCAACCTTTTTCCCCTAATCGAACAAATAACCAGTCAAACTACCAAAATCACTACCAAAGACCCCATACAAAATACACTTCAGAACAACTGCCACCGTTACCCATGCCTTTGAAGGACATGTACGCCAAACTGTTGAGCATTGGACAAATAGCTCCTATCCCTACACTACCACTACAACCACCATTCCCAATTTGGTACAAGCCCGAGTTGGCTTGCGAGTACCATGGGGGTAATCCCGGGCACGGGATTGAAACCTGTTACGCCTTCAAAAAGAGGTTGTTGGAGCTTATTAAGATGGGATGGGTATCCTTTGAGGACAAGCCCAATGTTAATTCAAACCCATTGCCTAAGCATGCCCCAAATAGTAGTGGAATAGGCATGATCGAAGTGGGAAATCAATGCAAGGTGTCGAAGGTGTCCATGAAGAGGTTGTACGACATGTTGGTACAATCAGGATTTCTAAAGACAAAGGTGGAGAGCCATTTGGAGGGATATGATTACTGTGAATACCATGGAAGAGATGGACATCATATTGAGGATTGCATCGAGTTTTGCGAAAAGATTGCAAAAATGCTAAAAATGGGGGAGTTGAGGATTGAACCCATAAAGAGCAGCGGTGAGGTGAGTATGATGGAAGGTCAAGATGAAATGACAGGAGTATGCAGGGTCCAGCAAACAGCTTATGGGCCCCCAAGGCTAATCTTGGTTAAACCGCCCTACACAATAGGGAATCACAATGCCATGCCTTATAATTATGGTTATGCCTCTAACGTTCAAGCTCCTCTTCCTTTGTTCCAGCCTGAGATAAGTGGTTTGACCAGGAGTGGTCGTTGCTTTACGCCCGAGGAGTTGAGGAAGTCAAAGGGCAAAGAAGTGGTAGATCTGGACAAAGCACTAGAAGTTAATAAGCCAGTAACGGAAGAGGAATCGAATGAATTTTTGAAGTTGATCAAGCATAGCGAATATTGCATAGTGGATCAACTAAAGAAGACTCCAGCTAGGATCTCCCTTATGTCCTTGATACTCAGCTCTGAGCCGCATCGAAACGCCTTGCAGAAGGTATTGAATGAGGCATATGTACCCCAAGACATCGAACATAAAACCATGGAGCACCTAGTGGGGAGAATCCATGCAACGAATTACCTGTACTTCACAGCTGACGAGCTCGATGCTGAAGGTACCGGACATAACAAGCCTTTATACATTACGGTTAGGTGCAAGGATTGCCTCATAGGAAAAGTACTCATTGATAATGGCTCGGCCCTTAACGTGTTGCCAAAACACATGCTAGAAGAAATGCCGATCGATGAATCCCATATTAAGCCAAGTACTATGATGGCCAGAGCGTATGACGGGTCGCCTAGGCCAATAATTGGGACTTTAGAAGTAGAGCTATATGTGGGACCACAAATGTTCCTAGTAACACTTCAGGTTATGGATATCCACCCTTCCTATAGTATGTTGTTAGGAAGACCTTGGATTCATGCAGCGGGGGCAGTAGCTTCGTCATTGCACCAATGCCTGAAGTATATCATGAATGGGATGTTGGTAACTGTCAAGGCCGAGGAGACAGTATCCATGACAAAGAATGTAGCTGTGCCTTTTATCGAAGCGGGTGATTGCAAGGGTAACAATATCCATGCCTTTGAGATTGTGAACACCGACTGGGTGCCGGAAAACACAGTGCTAAGAAGGCCAAGGATCTCAGAAGCAGCAAGGATGGCAAGTCTATGCTTCTTGAACCGCGGAATCCCATTTCAGAATAACCTTATTATCGGGATACCAGAAGGGGTTAATCTGGCAAAGATGAAAAGTGCTGCTCAAAGATTTGGGCTAGGGTACCAACCTAACCAAGAGGATTATCGGTGGGCTGCTGGTCGGAGAAGGGCAAGAAGGATGGCTAGAATTAAAGGAAGAGAGCCTGATGAAGAAAAGCTGGAAATCCCTCCCCTTAGCGTGTCATTCCCAAAAGCTGCATACATAATGCAACATGATAAAGAAGCCGAAAGCCTTGATCAAGAGCTGTCAAACATGAGCATAAATACCTTGGGGGAAAACAAGGTGGAAGGAGATGACATGAAGACAGTAGCAAGAAAGGGAGATGAAGCACTCCCACAACTAACGGTCTACACCATAGAAGAAGTATCCGCCAAGACCTTTGTGCGCAAGTTAGCTCAAGACGAGAAGTTTCAGAACTGGGTGACCCAAGAAGCTCCAGTGGTTTTCAAAATGTAAACCAATTTTGTTTGTCTTAACATGCTTTTGTCATTGCTTATGTTTGCTTTTATTTCCTCTAGTTGACAATCAAGGCTCATGATGTCAGCTAGATTTTATGTTTGTCATGGAGCCCACCTTTTCTTTAAATAAATTGTGAGATCATGCACTTTTCACAATTTGCCTTTTTTTTTTTTTTTTATGCATTTACACCAAACACTTCCCGCTTTCAGGAATCCTGAAAGCGGATCTCCCACAACATCACATACATTTAGCATCAAGAATAAATGGCCAAACTTGAACGAGCATGTGATAGCTATGGAAGAAGAAGAGTGGGATGAAAGCAATATCAGTGAATTCACTAGGCTAGTAGAACAACAGGAACAGACTTGGAAGCCTATCGCCGAGGAACTCGAAACCATCAATGTGGGCAGTGATCAGCTTAAGAAAGAGTTAAAAATAGGTACCCTAATTACTTCTGAACAAAGGATCAAAATGATCACCCTATTACAAGAATATTCAGATGTCTTTGCTTGGTCCTATGAAGATATGCCTGGTTTGGATACAAATATTGTAGTACACAAGATACCGTTGGAAGAAGGTTGTAAGCCAGTCAAGCAGAAGCTGAGGAGGGCCCACCCGGATGTCTGGATCAAGGTCAAGGCAGAACTCGAGAAGCAATGGGATGCTGGTTTTCTAGAAGTAGTTAGATATCCGCAATGGGTATCTAACATTGTTGTGGTGCCTAAGAAGGAGGGGAAGATTAGAGTGTGCGTGGATTTTCGGAATTTGAATAAAGCTAGCCCCAAGGATGATTTTCCGCTACCACACATAGATGTTTTAGTAGACAACGCTGCCCGGAGTTCCACATATTCCTTTATGGATGGTTTTTCAGGATACAACCAGATAAAAATGGCTCCGGAGGATAAGGCGAAAACAACTTTTGTCACACCTTGGGGGACGTTCTGCTACAAGGTCATGCCATTTGGATTGAAGAATGCAGGAGCAACCTATCAAAGAGCAATGGTGACTTTGTTCCACGACATGATGCACAAGGAAATTGAGGTGTATGTAGACGACATGATTGCCAAGTCTAAAAGGGGAGAGGATCATGTTGAAGTTTTGAGGAAGTTGTTTGAGAGGTTGAGGAAGTATGAACTAAGGCTTAATCCTGCAAAATGTTCGTTCGGAGTTAAATCGGGCAAGCTGTTAGGATTTGTGGTAAGTGATAGAGGTATAGAGGTGGATCCAGATAAAGTAAGGGCCATCCAAGCTATGTCATCCCCTAAGACGGAGAAAGAAGTAAGAGGATTCTTGGGAAGATTAAACTACATTGCTAGGTTCATAGCTCAGTTAACAACGACGTGTGAACCAATATTCCGACTACTAAGGAAAAAGAATCCTGGAACCTAGAATGAGGAGTGTGAGGAGGCATTCAATAAAATCAAGCATTATTTACAAAATCCACCTTTACTGGTGCCTCCGGTATCAGGAAAACCTCTAGTATTGTATCTAACAGTGACTGAAGCGGCCATGGGATGTGTATTGGGTCAGCATGATGAAACCGGAAGGAAGGAAAGAGCTATTTATTACTTAAGTAAGAAATTCACTGAATGTGAGTCTAGATACACGGAGATAGAAAGGCTTTGTTGTGCGTTGGTGTGGGCTGCAAAGAGGTTGCGACATTATATGTTATACTATACCACTTGGTTAATTTCAAAAGTGGATCCTCTGAGGTATATTTGTAACAAGCCCTTTCTCTCAAGTCGAATTGCAAGGTGGCAAGTTCTATTAGCAGAATATGACATAGTATACATGACAAGGAAAGCCGTAAAAGGAAGTGCAATTGCAGACCATCTGGCCGATAATGCTGTTGAAGATTATGAACCTTTGGATTTTGACTTCCCTGATGAAGATATATTGTCAATAGAGAAAGAAGAAGAGAAGACAGATTGGTGGACGATGTTTTTTGACGGTGCAGTGAATGTATATGGTAACGGGGCCGGTGCGGTAATAATCTCTCCTAATAAGAAACAATATCCAGTTTCGGTTAAACTACATTTCGAGTGCACCAACAACACAGCTGAGTATGAAGCTTGTATCCTCGGTTTAGAAGCGGCATTAGAGTTGAAGATAAAGAAGTTAGATGTATATGGAGATTCAATGTTGATTATTTGTCAGGTTAAAGGGGAATGGCAGACCAAGGAGGACAAGTTGAGGCCGTACCAGGAATACCTATCCACGCTAGCAAAGGAATTTGAAGGAATTAGATTCACCCATCTGGGAAGGGAGGGGAACCATTTTGCGGATGCTTTGGCCACGTTAGCTGCTATGACTACCATTGATCTCAAGTGCAAGGTACAACCGGTACACATTGACATTAGAAATGACCCAGCTTATTGTTGCTTAGTTGAAGGAGAGATAGACGGACATCCTTGGTATTATGATATCAAGAACCTTGTGCAAAATCACGAATATCCGGTGGGAGCTTCCAAAACGGATAAGAAAACTTTGAGAAGGTTGGCTATAGACTTCTATTTAGATGGAGAGATTTTGTACAAAAGATCATTTGATGGGACCCTACTAAGGTGTTTGAATGAGGCAGATGCTAGAAAGGCATTACGGGAGGTCCATGAGGGGATTTGCTCAACCCATGCTAGCGGGCATATGATAGCGAGGAAAATCCAAAGGGCTGGTTATTTTTGGATGACACTAGAGAAAGACTGTATCGATTATGTCAGGAAATGTCATAAATGTCAAGTTTACAGTGACAAGGTCAATATGCCACCAGCTCCTCTATTTAATCTAATATCCCCTTGGCCGTTTGCAATGTGGGGAATTGACGTGATCGGGCCTGTTAACCCAAAAGCTAGCAATGGTCATAGATTCATCCTCGTAGCTATTGACTACTTCACAAAATGGGTAGAAGCTAGTTCATATGCCCACGTAACACAGAACGTAGTGAAGAGGTTTATAGAGAAGAACTTGATTTGTCGATATGGTCCTCCTGAAAGGATAGTGACAGATAATGCACAGAATTTCAATGGCAAAATGATAGCGGAGCTGTGTATTAAATGGAAAATCAAGCATTCGAAGTCTTCACCATACCGACCAAAGATGAATGGCGCAGTAGAAGCCGCCAACAAGAACATCAAGAAGATTATTCAGAAAATGGTAGTCACATATAGAGATTGGCATGAGATGTTGTCATTCGCACTTCACGCATACCGCACTACAGTCAGGACCTCGACAGGGACTACCCCATATTCTTTGGTATACGGTATGGAGGCAGTAATGCCGTTGGAAGTGGAAATCCCATCGTTACGAGTATTAATGGATTCTGAACTAGAAGAGGCTGAGTGGGCCAAAGTGAGATATGAGCAACTGAACTTGATCAGCGAAAAGAGGATAGCTGCAATATGTCATCGCCAACTTTACCAGAAACGGATGGCCAAGGCATATGATAAGAAGGTTAGACCGCGGTTGTTTCAAGAAGGGGATCTAGTATTGAAGAAAATATTGTCGTTACCTGGAGACGATCAAAGCAAATGGGCACCGAATTACGAGGGTCCTTACATAGTAAAGAAGGCATTCTCAGGAGGAGCGCTGAAGTTGGCTAGAATGGATGGAGAAGACCTAGCTCGACCTGTGAATTCTGACTCTGTAAAAAGATATTATGCTTGATGTAGGCTCCTAAATCAATAAAGCAAAGTTTGGCCATTGACTTCTTTCTCTTTTGCATTGATCTCACAACAATCATTTTTTGCATTAATCCCAACAGTGCATGTCTTGTTGTTATCGCACCTAAAAAATTTAGCATCGGCTGAACGAATTTCTTCTTTATACAAAAGCCCAGACTAAAATCACACCCCTACACTGGGGGCAATAAGAAATGTTTTCATGAAAAGTTTTACGAAAGCCTATAGATTTGAAAACCAAGCTAAAAGCATTTGACAAAAGCATGACAAAGAGGCAATGATAAGTCATACATTTTGGGAAAAGGACTACTTGAAGAAAGTCAGAGACTTCTTCTTCAAGAATATGATAGGAGGCAATACAAGAGATGAATCCAAAGCAAGCTTATGTTAAGAGGGAATCTCATGAACTAGAAGAAGAGGATGGGGCCTATGTTTCAAAACCAGGTACGAATGCATGCATGGCATCTAATCATAAATCATTGCATATATGTTCTTTATGGATCGTTACAGGACGAGACCTTGATGCATTCCAACAAGATTGGAGATGAAGAAAGAATCATAGAGGATGATAGCAGAGAATCACGGTTTTGAACCATAGTGGATTCTGGAACAACGAGAAGAACAAGAAAAAGAGAGAATGAAAAGTTTGAACCCTGCCATCAGGAAGAACGACATCGATATCAGCTTTGGTAATAGGGAATCGCCAGATGGGATTCCAAGTCGATTAAAGGAGATCGCCAGAAGGGATCTCGTGTTTCGCTATTTGAAGGTCGCCAGATGGGACCTCGTATTACATGTTGAATAATAGGAATCGCCAGATGGGATTCCAAGTTGAAGGAGATCGCCAGAAGGGATCTCGTACTTCGCTATTTGGAGGTCGCCAGATGGGACCTTATATTTCGTTTGAATAAAAGGAATCGCCAGATGGGATTCCAAGTTGATTAAAGGAGATCGCCAGAAGGGATCTCGTGTTTCGCTATTTGAAGGTCGCCAGATGGGACCTCGTTTTTCATGTTGATTAAAAAAGGAATCGCCAGATGGGATTCCAAATTGATTAAAGGAGATCGCCATAAGGGATCTCGTATTTTGATATTGGTTAAAGGAGGTCGCCAGATGGGACCTCATATTTCATGTTGGTTAAAAGGAATCGCCAGATGGGATTCCAAGTTCAGGAGGATTGCTGTAAAAGACAAGTTTCAGATCAATCAAGCTTCAACCAGATCAGTTTCGGGAATTCTGTTTTGGGTTTATCTTTATAAAACTTACTACGCAAAACCTCTGCTCCGTAAGCATTATAAAGAGGGGGCATCTGTTGTAACCCATTTTTGGGTCCCCACAAAATATATATATAAATATATAGTCAAAGGAGGTTAGAAAAATCACAGGAGGCAGAAGCGCTCAGAAAATGGTTGGAAAATTGGTCAATGAGGTTAAAAATACAAAGATTGGATTTTTGACAGTATATTCTTGAAGGAGGAGAGCCCTGTTGAGAAGGGAAATTTGAAATTTGAGGAGAAAAGCCCAAATTTGGATGTTTATGGACTTAATTGGATTTTTAAATGAATTTATAGGAGATTTGACTGTAAGAAAAATTGATTTTTAAGTCAATTTGGGCTTTAATTAGAAGAAATTTAAGTTCTGGGGCCAAAATATATTTTTTAGGAATTTATTAGGTCAAATCAGGGGCCTAATTGCATAAATATTGAAGTTTAAGGGCCAATTGGGGACTTAATTGAGAAAATCTGAAACCAGGGACCAAATTGGAAGAGGCGCGTAAATGGAGGGGCTGCAATTATTCGGTTTAGGGGGCCTAATTGAAGAAATTGAAAGTTTAATGGCCAATTAGGGATGAAATTGCATAAATCCGAGACCAAGGACCAAATTGGAAAAGGCGCGCAAGTATAGGGGCTGCAATTAACAAAATCCGGGGGCCAAATTGAAGAAATTGAAAGTCGGAGGACTAAATTGAAAATTGGCAAAGAAATCCCTATTTTTATCAAAACGGCACCGTTTTGCACTTTTAAAAAAAAAAAAAAAAAGAAGAGAGAAGAGGCAGGAACCAGGCGACGCGTCGCCCGATACTGTTCACTGTCTTCCCCGCCGAGCTGCCCGAGTGGCCGACTTCCAGGCGTGTTTGCTGCCTCGTTTGGCCCCCAAATCCGACAAGGCATGCACCGACATGTCCACCTGGAACCCATTTATCCTGGGGAGTGGTCCGGTCGGGTCAAAAATGTTTGGAACAGCTCCGTTTTTTGGCCCAAATCGTGCACCTCGGGCAGTCTGCAAATTTGGCAGTTCGAGGTGCACACTTTGAACCAACGGTTTGAATTACTCAAGGCGAATCAATGGCTGGGACGTTTTTCCCATTGAAGACGAGATTACCCTCTGTCCGGCCCTATAAATAGGATCAATTTTCATGCTCAAGGGGTGGGAAAAAGGGGAGCTCAAAGTTGGCACAAAATAAGCTTTTCTGCCCGGTTTTTCCTGCAAACAGCCTTCCCTTTCTTTTTTTTCTCTCCACCGTAGTCCAGCTCCCCCACAGACCCACACACACCCGAACAGCCCTTCTTCTAGCGCCACTCCCCTTGATTTTCTTCTTCCCCTCAGCAACCAGCAACAAGGGACACCCTTCTCTCTTGCAAAACCAAATCGGGGCAGCCCCCTCCATTTCCTCTCATTCTCTTCCAGCAGTCACAAAGAAACACTGTCCCCTCTCCCTCCCATCAACACAACGCCAGCAACAGAGCTTCACCTCAGCTTCTCCTTCACCGCAGCTTCAACAGCCCCAGCAACGCCTCCCGCGGCCTCCTCAGCAGTGACAGCCTCCACTGGAGCAAGCCTCCGCCTTCCAGCTTCTTCGCCGGCCAACAACAGTCTTCCTTCCTCCAGCAACGCCCAGCAGCAACCGGAGTAGCAGCTCCTTCCTCAGTTACACCGACAGCTCCAGCCGAGAGCTTTCCTTCTCCTCTGCAGGAATCGGCTCCTTCATCTTCTAGCCGGGACCAGTGCACGCCAGTGAAACCACCAGCCTCCACCGCAGCACCGCCGACATACCAGCGACGCACCACCGCCTCCACGCCAGGTGCTCTTCTCCCCCCTCTTCGCACATTTGTTTGGTTTCATCTCCTGCATGCAGAACGAGCAGCGTTCTGCATGCAGGAAGGGGGGAAAATAATTCCCCCCGTTTGTTTTTTAATTAGGCTGGGCCAGATTGGTTCTGGCCCAGCAATGTGGTCTCCTCCTGTGGGCCGGACTGATACCAGCCCAGCCCTACTGGCTGGGCTGGTTCCGGCCCATGACAAAACAGACTTTGTTTGGGGCCGAGATTGACCCAATATCCTTTGGCCCGAGATCGGCCCAGCCCGGCCCAATTATATATTAAATGTTATGTATATTATATTGTGGTTGTATTATTTATATCTGATATATATATAGAAAAATTAATTAATTTCCTCGAAAATTATTTCAAAAATATGTGAGTTTATTGTAATTTTATTACTGTATTTTGATCAATATCGGTTTGTATTTTTATACTGTAAAGATACAAATCCGGTATTAAAATACCCGGTTTTCGTCAAAACATAAAAAATACATAATTACAAAAAAAATGTTTTGTTTTCATGCATGCGGCCTAGTCTCTCCAATATATATATATAAATATTATAACATCATATTTTTCACACAACAAAGAAAATTTCAAAACAATATATGTATTAGCATGCATTTTGGCTTTAATAACCAGTTTATTCAAGCCATGAGAACTAGGCCAATATTTCAAAAATTCTAAAAAATCTTTTTGTCCTCTTTTAGTATTTGGGATTACGAATTTATACGTAAGACGTATTCCTGATATAAAAAATATGGTTTTTCATAGACGTTAGAATAGTTAGGTTTTACCCGATAAGATAAGGACCTCCTTATTGAGGAGGACTTTTCTTGAACCATAGACGGACCAACATACATAGACAGTTAGAAGGATTAGGTTTTACCCCTTAAGATAAGGACCTACTTATTGAGGAGAACTTCTCTTGGACCATAGACGGACCAACATACATATACATTAGAAGGATTAGGTTTTACCCGATAAGATAAGGACCTCCTTATTGAGGAGGACTTTTCTTGAACCATAGACGGACCAACAACTAGGAAACACAACGAGACCTTGAATTTTATCAGACAAATAAACAATGCAGCTTACCTTAGGTAGGGCGTATTTGGGGTGCTAATACCTTCCCTTTACGCAACCAGTCCCCGTACCTAATCTCTGAGACCAGTTAGGGTTCCTAGTGACCAAAATACTAGGTGGCGACTCCCATTCCATTTTCCTACCAACAAAAGACTATTTTCTTGTCTCCCCACATTTACCAGATAGATACCATACACACGTCCTAAATTCTAAAAAGTGGAATTTTCGCCGCGACGCCGCGCACCTGCGACAGTTTTTATTTTAATTTTATCCTCTATTATTTTTTAATCTATAAATAATCTATAAAATATTTTTTGGAAAGTTTTCAAGTTTTGAGATTAAATTATTCATGGCTCTTTTCTCTTTAAATACAAGAAATATACCAATCAATATTAAAATAACTTACTAATATTTTTTTTCAAGTTTATTAAATAATAAGGAACAAATCTTACAAATTAAAAAGTTGAAAGAGAATGAGATTGAAAGAATATATCTAATTTTATAAATTATCTCAAATAAAATAAATAATAATCAAAATAACTTGTAAGCTCAAAGGTTATAAAAAAATACAAATTCAAATGAACTTTGAGAAATTCAAATGAACTTGATGATGATGAATAAACATAATAATAAAAGGAGAGTAAGAAAATATCTATACATTTATATACAATGTATGGTTTTATAATAATTTCATGTGATAATAACATGAAAGATTTTTTTTAATCAAATAAAAAAATTGTTTATCTATCAAAATAATTATTATGAATTTAATATTTGCAATATGAATTTTGAAATATACCACATGAAATGTTTAAATATTTGCAATATGTATTTAATTTGAATTTAATATTAATAATTATATCTTCCTAACACAAGTTTACTTTAGTAAAAAAAAACTGGTACACCTTTTGTTTTTTCATCTCTCCCCCTCCCTTTTGATCTTTCTTCTTCTTCTTTCGGCTTTGTCATTCTTTCTTTCTCTTTCTATCTTCCATCTCTCAGTCCATCAAAATTCATAATACATAGCAATTATAATAAAGCATTTAATTGCATTTCCATTAATTAATCGGTGGTTACATTTTTTTAATGATAATTGAAGAATATATTAAAATAGTTATTTAAAGAATGATAAAAACAAAAGAAGGAGAATTAAGTTAGTTGAAATTAAAGCATATTAAGCATTAATGGTCTCACAGACCCATCTCGTAGAAAAAACAATTGATAGCATTAATGGTCTCTCCCAGAACCATTTTACACTGCAAAATAGCTGGCTAGCGTTAACCTTTCATTCAATGTTTTTCCACAAAAGACTTTGACTTGGGGGGTCAACTTTTCAGTTCATTACTTTTATGGAATTCAATTTTATTTTACTATTATGTGGTTTCAATCAATGTAGTAAAATCCAATTCAGCTTGACTGCAGGTTCATCCATGATGTAGCCCGATCAAATGGATGCACTCAAATGTCTCTGTAGGTTTACATGCCTCATTTTCCAGGCATGAAGAGATATAATTATCAAAATTTTATATTTTAATACTATAATTCATAAAATTATTTTCCTTCTTTCTATAGTTTATGTTATCAGAACCTTGAAAAATCTTGTACTACTTAAAATCTTGAATTGACAAGGTCTTGGGTCTATCTACTGGACCTGTCCAGGTTTTATATCAATGATGATGGCAATGTGAAAGAGCTAGAGTGAATATGGAATTATGGAGTTCTTGGGTAATATGAACATGAATTATATTAATAGATTACATTAATATGACAACTAGTATTGATTTATCCCCCCAATTTGAATGCTTATATTCACCAAATGATTAATAAAATATCTTGTTAGTTATGCTATAAAATATATATAAGTGATGTCACAGTTAACTCTTTTTAGATGAGTCTAGATTGATTATTTTTTTTATTTTTAATTTTTGAACTATAAAATATAGATAAATTTAAAATAAATATTTTTTTTACAACAGTCTTTCTAATTTGCTTCTGTTCAAGATGAGGCAGTTCCTATTTGAGGTGGTTCTCCATATCCTTCATCCACCAGACTCCACAAATCTTGTGAGATAAAGATTGTCTCCATTTGAGAACTCCAATTAATCATAATGCTTGTTATCCATTTTTTTGTTTCTGTATAAAAAAGAAGAAAATAAAAAATATAAATATTTGAAAGTAAACAAAAAATATATAGCAGTAAGAAGAGGATGCTGAAATGTCTAGAAAAAAGTCAAAAACTGATTGAGAAAGTTAAAAAATACAAAAATTAAAATTTGACAGTATATTTTTTTACCGATGAGAGTCTTGTTGACAAACAAAATTCAATCTAAGAAAGAAAAGTCCAAAATCAAATGTTTATGGACTCAATTAAATTTTATTGAAGGTTTAATTGAATTTATGAAGGGTTTGATTGCAAGAAAAATTGATTTTTAAGTTAATTTAGGCTTTAATTGGAAGGAATTAAATTTCTAGGGTCAAATTATAATTTTTAAGAGTTGATTTGGTTAAAACAGAGGCTTAATTGTATAAATATTGAAGTTTGATGGCCAATTAGGGACTTGAATGAAAAAATCCAAAACCAAGGACCAAACTGGAAAAAACATGTAAATAGAGAAACTGAAATTGACCAAATCAGGAGCTATATTAAAAAAATTAAAAGTTTATTGATCAAATAAGGATCAAATTGTATAAATCTAAAACCCCTGTCACTTTTTTGAATATACGTTAGTGTTGATGAATGAAAATTTAAGTGGACGGAATTTTAGGATTTCTAGAATTTGAGGACCCATGCCGTGGAAAAAACTGCATGATGAAAATGTTTTCTCGGACCCAACTCATGGAAGAAATGCATGATGGCACCATCCAACCATAGTTATTAAACCCGGCCCGGGGTTGACCCGGCCAAGGGGCCGGGTCCCGGGTTTCATTGATCAACCCGGGTCAACTCGGGTCAACCCGGAAAAATTAAAAAAAAAATTAAAATTTTAATATTTCATATGAAAAATCCATGTAAATATAGATTATACATATTATGAAGTTTAAAAGAATATTTTAAAAAGTTTTTTATCCTACATTAAAAAGATATTATGTTAAGCTTTTAAGTTAAAGTATTTAAACTAAAATTTTTTTTATCCCACATTGAAAAAACATAACTTTTTTCTTGAAAACATAGAGTATATATACTAATGAGTTTCAAATCCCACATTGAAAAGATAATATATTATCCTTTTAAGTTGAAGTATTTAAACCAAAAGGTTTTTTTATCCCACATTGAAAAAACATGATTTTTTTTCTTGGGAACATAGAGTATATATACTAATGGGTTTCAAATCCCACATTGAAAAAACATGGTTTTTTTCATGGGAACATAGTGTATATATATGAAAGGGTTTCAAATCCCACATTGAAAAGATACTATGTTATCCTTTTAAGTTGAAATATTTAAACCAAAAGGTTTTTATTCCACATTGAAAAAACATGGTTTTTTTCATGGGAACATAGAGTATATATACTAATGGATTTCAAATCCCACATTTGAAAGAAAAAAAAAAAAACAAACCGGGTCTCGTCCGGGTTTGCCCGGGTCACCCGGGTTCCGGGTCGCCCGGGTTTGGCCGGGCTGTTGCCACAGCCGGTCTTTTATTAAACCCGGACCGGTCCAGCCACCGGGTCGACCGGGTCCCGGGTCGACCCGCCGGGCCGGGCCGGGTTTAATAACTGTGCATCCAACGGACCCATCTCGTGGAAAAAAGCAGGACGGCAGTGTCCTCTTCATCCTCTCGTATTGTATTTTTTTACTCGACAAGGCTTTATACTTCAACCTCTCGTATAATACAGAAGAACTGTGTAAAATTTATATTTTTTTAATTTAATGATGAGAGTTTATATTAAATATTTTTTTCCTTTAAATTCATGAAAAAATAAAATATTGTTTTTTTACCTTAAAAAAAACATGATAAGTATTTTATTTTATTTTATTTTTTCAACACCATTGATCACTTCTTTGAATATACATTATTGTTGATGAATGAGAATTTAAGTGGATAGAATTTTAGGATTTCTAGAAAAAATTAATTATCTCAAATTTTGTCATAGTTTCTGTTTTTATTTTTATTAATTTGGCTTTTCTTTTCTACTTTTTAATATTTTTTGGATGAGAATGAAATAGTTTATATAAACTTTAAAAACAACACTGAGATTGATTCATATATATTCTATGTTACTATTACTTATATAAACGGATGAAGCATGAAAATTATAGAAGAAATATTAAAATAAAGTTAAAATAAAGTTGAAAGGATTAGTTTTTTTTATTTTTAATTTTTTTCAATTATCATTTAATGCCTTTATATTAGTTTTCATGTTTTGAGATTAAGTTCACAGCTCTTTTTCTTTAAAGACAAGAAATATACCACAAGATTAAAAACTGTTTTATGTTTCATTAAAATAAATAAATAAATAAATAACTTATACAGTTACAATATTTTATTCTTAAGCAAATAAATTGATTTCAAGTGATAGTAACATGAAGGATTTTCTTCAGATCAAATAAAAAAAATTATTTTAATTAGAAAATATTATTTATTCATCAAAATAATTATTATTTTGGAGGGAACTTTTCCCCCAAGAAAACCCAAACTCAAAGTTAGGATAAGAAATTGGAAGATTTGATAAGATCAGGGACTTAATAATTAAGCTTTTAATTAGTTTAATTAATGAAATCAGCAGCCTAATTGAAAACATATTAAAATTCAGGGCTGATTTGGGTGTAAATTACAAGAAATTAAAGTCCAAGGACCAACATGAAACGTCTGGGGTAATATAGAGAGCTTAATTGACTTTTCCAGGGGTAATTTTGAAAGAAGGAAAAGTTGAAGAGTCAAGTAAGGACTACATTGATTAAATTGGAAGCCAAGAACTGCTTTGTACAAAACGCTGAAAGCCAGGGGTTTAATAATATTTTACCCAGGAGGGGCTGATTACTAAATGTCGCAAATTGGAGGATCCAATTGAACAAGGCCGTTCCCACCCAAAACAACGCCGTTTCAAAGTCACTGTTCATCATCTTCCTTGTCTGAAACGGAGAAAGCCCGCCTGTGAAGAGGAAAAAACTATACAAACGCTCACTGGCCAGGTCCCATCACCTTCAGACCAGAATTGGAAGGCCTACAATCTGCCTCGTCCGGCCAAACCTTCCTCCACCGGCACGAGGTGCAAGATAACCGAGAATACCGCCAACAACAGTCCAACAGTGGAAGGACTGTTGGTGTCCCAATCCGGCCAAATAAAAGGCAGACGAGGACACAGGAAATAAAAAAGAAAAGAAAAGGGGGGAAGAGAACGAACGAACGAAACCGAAAAGAAAAGAAGCAGAAAACACGGGAGAATAAAAAAGAAAACCAGAGGAAGAGAGAGAGAGAGATCAGGAGAGACAGAAAATAGAAAGAATAAGAAAAGCCAGAGAGCTAAACGGGGAACTAAGAACAGAAGCTTCATCCAGTTGGCAGCATAGTTATCAAACCCGTCTTGGGTTGACCTGGCCAAGAGGTCGGTTACCGGGTTTCATGGGTTAACCTGAAATTTTTTTAAAAAGAAATATTTAAAATTTTAATATTACATATAAAAGAATTAAGAAAAAAATCTATATAAATATAAGCTATATATATTGTAAATAATAAAGTTTAAAAGAATATTTTAAAAAGTTTTTTATCCCACATTGAAAAAACATAATTTTTTTCTTGTAAACATAGAGTGTATATATACTAAAGGGCTTCAAATCCCACATTGAAAAGATATTATGTTATCCTTTTAAGTTGAAATATTTAAACCAAAAAGTTTTTTATCTCACATTGAAAAAACATAACTTTTTTTCTTGTGATCATAAACTATATATACGTAATGACTTCAAATCCTGCATTGAAAAAATAACTTTTTTTCTTGAGAATATAGAGTATATATACTAAAGGGTTTCAAATCTCACATTATAAAAGTATAACTTTTTTTCTTGGGAGTATAGAGTATATATACTAAAGGGTTTCAAATCCTACATTATAAAAACATAACTTTTTTCTTAGAAACATAGAATATATATATTAAAGGGTTTCAAATCTCACATTGAAAAAATAAAACACTTTTCTAATATTTATATAGTGAGTTTTGAAAAGTATTAATAACCAGCTAAAAAAATATAAAACAAGAAGGATATAGGAAAAAAATCACATTTAAAAAAAAACATCGGGTCCCGCTCGGCGATAGCCAATTTTACAAGGCTTAACTCTTCTTTTTGTTTGAAGGTTCTCCGAACTGGACAAATAGATTTGTCTCAATTTGGGATCAACCCAAGTAAATGTGATTGGTTTGTGGCTCCAGACCTGTAGCTTAGCAATGGTTATTAAATACATGGTTTTCTCTTTAGCAAATCATTTACTCATGTTCATCAGCATTAACTAAAGTCTTTAGTTAATTCTTTCTTGGGAAATTCTGATTAGGGTTGATTATATAACTAATGATTATAGAACCCTGTTCGGACTAACCTGAACAGCCTCTTCCTCGGCAATCCTGGCTTATCTTGATCTGCCCAATACTGGTTTGGGCATACATCTATGTATATTTTTTGGAGTTTCAAGAAGCCACGCTCTATGTAGGCATGCAAATAATTTCCCACACCAAATCATAATCAAAATCGATCCCCTTTAGTAATCTATTTTATTTAAACATACAGTCTGCCAAACCCAATCCAGAATACCAAGACATCCTCTTATTAATTAACGTAGAAACTACTAGTCCTAAGCTTTATAAATCCAATCATAGAGCAATCAGTGAAGAAACTTCATTATTATATGTCACATAAAAGCTAAAAACAAAAACAAAACACAAATTAAAATCAATATAACATTGCATTTAAACTTGTTTAAATTTTAAAACTACAATACAAAAGGATGCACCAAGGTTATGGAAACCCAAACTTGGATAAAATGGGAAGATTGTCCATAATAAAATAATAGCAATTGTTGAGGCTCACCTCAATAAAGTAAAACCAAGCTTGTCGCCAATATGGATTTATATAAAAAACTACACCCATTACCAACAACACCATGATGTATGCAACCCCAAAGGTCACATAGAAAACTTCCATATCCACGAAGCCACAATTATCTTTGTTGTTCTTGTTTGTTGAAGATGGTGTTGGTGATGGTGGCATAACAACACCACAAATTTTGGGTAGCGGTTCTCCACAAAGAAAAGGGTTTTCCTTGTAACAGCTCTCCTCAAACGTGGCAAACTGTGCAACTCTCGTTGGTGTCTTGCCAGACAGATTATTGTGTGCCACACTGAAAAATTCTAGAAAAAATAGTTCAGTAAGTCGAGGTGGGATTTCTCCATCCAGTTTGTTGTAGGAAAGATCCAAGCTCTCTATTTCCTTTAAGTTTGAAAATGTTGGTGGAATTGGTCCGGTCAAACTGTTGTGTGAAAGGTTCAATACCTTGATCCCGCTGAGGTTTCCAATTTCAGGAGGAATCTCTCCTGTGAAATTGTTGCGTGAGAAATCAATTCCTTTGAAGTACCGGATAATGTCGCCTCGATAAGAAAGGGATACATTCTTCGTTGTAAACTCAAAAGATTGTTGTGATGAGGATACAGAATCATGGGAATTGCTTATTCCTAAAGGAGAAGAAGATATCATCCAAGAAAGGATGTTACCAAAAAGATAATTGTGAGATAGATCAATCAAGGTTAATTGATCCAACCTACATAATTGAATTGGGATTTCACCTTCAAAATTGTTATAACTTAGGAGTAGAAATCTCAAGTTAGATTGCCTGCCAATCCATTCTGGAATTCTACCAGTTAAATCATTATGGGAAAGATCTAATGCCTCTATCTTAGAGGAGTTATAAAATGCTATTGCGATCGGTCCATGCAACTTATTTCTAGACAAAGAAACATATCTCAATTTTGAAGAAGTGCCGAATCTAGGTGGTAAAGGACCAGAGAAATTGTTCCCTGATAGGTCCAAGAATTCAAGAGAAGACATATTCCCTATCCATCCAGGGATCTGCCCTTGCAAACTATTGTTTGAAAGTATTCTTCCAGTCAAAACATTGGCGAACATGTCTAACACTTGCAGTGAGCTCATGTTACCCAACGAGGAAGGAATGGTTCCATTAAAACCATTATCAGACATCAATAAAACTTCTAACCTTGGCAAATAAGCTCCAATTTCTGAAGGGATTTGGCCTTGGAAGTAATTCACGGATATACTTAGGAATAACAAATTCACATGAGAATTCTTTGGCAATAAGAATGGACCCGTAAGAGAACAGTTTTCTAAATGAAGTTCTTGCAGGTATGTGTTGTTCTCAATCAACCAATTTGGAAACTCTCCCTTCATTTGGATGTTTGTAAGATCCACATATTGTAGGTTCACCTGATGGTAAAGAAACTTAGGAAATGCTCCCGGACCTTGTCCACGACTGCTTAGATAGAGAAACTCTAACTGAAACTTTGGGCTCAGATTATGATCTTCTTCTTCTGCGTATATTTCATTACCTGAACCATCAAAATAGTTGAGTTTTGAAAGGTTGTATAATGGGCTCAATGATACAGGGATCTTCAAGTGATTGGAAGAGAGATCTAGATGTTGAAGGGAAGTCAAATTCGCCAGACATGGAGGCAAGAAACCACTGAGATCATTGTGATACATATGTAGCTCTTGGAGATTATTTAAGTCACATAAGCCTGATCACATTATAATTTTGAAAAAAGATTTAAAACTCCGAGTGTTTATTGGAAAACACATAACCTAGAGAGAGAATAAGAGTCATCAACCTTATCTTGGGCTGTAGGTATTTGGCCATTTAGACTGCAATCTGTCAAATATAAAATTTTAAGAGAGGTCATCGTTCCAATGGTATGGAAGATGCTATTGTCGAGACTAGAGCGTTCCAAATCCAAGTATTCCAAGTTCTTGAGATTAAGAAAGCCTGTTATAATCAATAAATTATATTAACGTAGAAGCAAATAAAATTATAAAGGAAATGAAAGAGTCAACTAATAAGCTCACTAGAATTAATTCTGCATGAAATTTAGTTCTCAAGTGAGTTGATTTCTAAATTTGGAATTTAATTCTCTCAAATTGGTCAATTTGCTCTAGTAAGCAAATAATTGCTAATAGGTTGCTAGTTCCAGTGATGGGCAACATGTTGTTCTGGTCAATTATTGGTTGGGCAACATGTACTTTTTATGCTTTTTTTCCTTTTATTTTTTTTAAATTTAACTAACTCATAATTAGTTCCTATTTTTCTTTAATCTTTCAGATTAATATTAAAAAAGAAAGGCTCTATGCAAATAAATAAAAATTCAAGTTTAAAATATTATAATTTCATCAACCTATATCACACTATTGTTTTTTTCATAATTGTTTTTTAGGAAAACAATTATGAAATCATAAGTGAAACACATGCTTTATTGGCAAGGTGTTTCTTTAGTAGAATTCAAGATGGTCTTAATTCCGGCCAATTAAATATTTTATTAGCTAAGGAAAATGGGTTATATATATATATATTCTTTATTTACATTAAATTGATATTCTTCTGAGAAAGTAAATTTCTTCACGACATTATGGTGTGACCTTTCTCTTTCTCTAGATTGCTTTCTATATGTCACAGTAAATTTAGAAAATAATATTCTTTATTTTATAATCTGATATTTTGTAATCTATCATTTCTCAAGATATTTAAAGTACTCAAGTTGTCCTTTTTATGGTTATGAAAATAATAATATCTTATAATATCAATCTATGAGTGTAAATTATTTTGATTGGTCCACATATAAAAAGATAAAAAAAATCCACATATATATAAACAAAGTCTCCCGTGATTCCTTTTTTCAACTCTCCTAAGACGTTATTAAATACAATAATTATTTACTAATTAATTATGGCTAAAAAACTAAAAAATGGGAAGGGAGGTGTATAAATTGTAGAGTCCAATTAAAAGAAGGATTTTTGATATGTTTGACCAAAAAAAAAAAAAAAACCACCATTGTTAATTTATTCTCTTCCAAAAAATAACACTCTCTGCTTAAGAAGTTACCTTTTCATTAAAAAAATTATTGTTTTTTATGCTATCATTGTATTTACATTACACCAAAATAGTGTTGAGAGAGGGTCAAAATTGAATTGAAATATTGTTAATATTAAATGGATGGTAGGCTTTTAGAATAATAAAGATTTCAATTGAGTTAATTTCTAAATCCGAGATTTAATTTATGTTATGAATTTAAATTCTAACAGATTTCAGAATTCTCCACGACTTGTTTAGTAGGTTGCTAAAACATAAAAAAAGAATTCTATAATATAAAAATCTAATCATAACAAGTATAAAAACATAATGATCAATGATAAGTAATAGTGAATTTGAAATTTACCTCGAGAAGGTACAACGCCACCGAGATCTTCCAAAAACAGGTGTATTAGAGAAGGCGGTGTTGCAAGGCCTTGAAGAGAGTGTTCATCTAGAGAACTACCGTCTAGATACAAATATTCTAAGGAGCTCAAATTTTGGAACTCTGTTCAAAAGTAACAAATTGAATTTTTCAACTAAACCCAAATATATAAACATCACTATATATAATATATAACTTACCTAATATTCTTCCTCTAAAATCATTATCTTCCAGGTAAAGTCTCGTGAGGTTTGGGAATGATCCTAGAAACTGGAAGCTACTTCCTTCCATAGGTTGTGATATTTTCTAGCCATAGAGTACTCAAGCTGCTTGGACCTGCAAGTTAGTTAGGGAAGAAACGTATAATTAATATTGTATGGATGACTTCAGATATTATCTTCATGATGCTAACAAGTAAGTAATGTGAATGTGTTTCTAATTACCTCTTGAGGCTATCAATTTGTTAATATTGTTGCCGTTCAAACCCAACAACTCCAAGCCGCTCAAAGATTCTTGATATTTATAAAAATAGTAGTTAATTAATTCACTACAAAACATAAATTATGTTTTTTGAAATTAGATTTAATAGATAATTAATAATATATATATATATATATAAAACTAACCTTTCAAATCTATTAACCCCTCCACTCTATTATAATCCAAATATAATGATTTAAGAGATGAAATCCCCTCCACAAATGATAAAATACTATTATCAAAGCGATTATATCCCAAGTCAAGATGCTCCAAATTGCTCGATTTAGTTAACTCATAACCACCTATATAAGAAAATAAATAAATTAAGACTTGATTTAAAGATTAAAAAAGATAATATTATTGGAGTAATTTAATTATGATTGATCAAAAGGCATGTAATTGTTGCAGTGACTTCATGTAAAGAGGATGGTGAAAGAGTGAAAGTAAAAGGAGTAATTGTTATAGTGATGATCTGATGTGATAATTATAATAATATTGGTAATGCAATAATATCTTCTGTGGTGGTATGATTATATTAATAATGTAAGGAATTAAACAACTAAATATAATTTCTATTTTCTTTGATGAATTACTGTGGAGAACCAAAATGATACTAATTAAACAGCACCTTATTTGATTAATTTAAAAAATAATTAATATTGTATGGATAGGCTATAATAATTGGATGAACACACACACACACACACACACACACACACACACACACACACACACACACACACACATATATATATATATATATATATATATATATATATATATATATTATCTTCATGCTACCAAGTAATGTGAACGCTTTACTTACCTGTTGAGGCTACCAATTTATTAATATTGTTGCCGCTTAAATCCAATCTCTCCAAGCTACTCAGGGAATCTTGATATTTATAAAAGGAAAAAAAATTAATACACTACACAATATAAATTGTGTTTTTTGAAATTGAATTTAATAGATAATTGTTTTAATTAAATTTAATATTTGTAAAAATAATAATATAGAAAAAAACTAACCTTTCAAATCTATTAACCCCTCCAGTCTATTATAATTCAAATATAGTGATTTAAGAGATGAAAGCCGCTCCACATATGATAAAATACTGTTATCGAAACCATTAATTCCCAAGTCAAGGTACTCTAAATTGCTCAATCTTGATTGTTCATAACCACCTATATAAAAAAATAAAAAAATTAAGATTTTATATGTAAAAAATAAAAAAAATATTATTAAAGTAATTTAATTATTATTGATGAAGAGACATTTAATTGTTACAGTAACTTCATGTAAAGAGATTGAGGTGGTGAAAGTGAAAGAAAGAGGAGTAATTGTTAATTGATGATGTCATGATTATAATAATATTGGTAATTTAATAATATATGTTGTAGTGGTATGATTAATAATATTAATAATGTAAGGAATTAAATATAATTTCTGTTTAATTTTTTTAAATAATCTAAATATTTTGTAATACGAGAGCAAACCTTTCTTCTCAACCAGCCCAGCTATACGATTAGCTGTCAAGTAGAGACCGTTGAGTTGTTGGAAAGGAAGAAACAAGGAGGCATTTAAGTACCAATCTCCCAGTTCCCGATCCCTTACGCCCTCAAGATCGAGCTCGGTGACTCGACCTGTACTGCTGTCGCAGATAATACTTTCCCAATCACAGCAGTGGGCGTCACCTTTTATCCAGGAGGGTAGGGAGGTGCCATTAGGATAGTTAAGAGCATCTTTGAGGTGCAACAGAGCGATTCTCTCTTCCTCCAAGCAACCAAGAGGCAGCCATCCTTGCAGGGAAACCATCGTTACAAACACCGTCAACATCTGAAGGAACAGCCCCATCTTAATATCAAATATAAATGGTGATCAATATTTGTTATAGAGGACAGGGAGGAGGTTCAGGCTTATATATAGGACTTTACGGACCCATGCCGTGGAAAAAACTGCGTGATGGAAATGTTCTCTCGGACCCAACTCACGGAAAAAATGCATGATGGCACCATCCAACGGGCCCATCTCGAAGAAAAATGCATGATGGCATAGGATGGCAGTGTCCTCTTCATTTCATCCCAATCCTTTTCGTTTTGATATTGTATCTTGCTATCGAATACGGTAGATTTGGAGCACAAGTTCTAAAAAAAGTCACTAACAATTACTATAAATAAAAATTCATTCTTTCAATGCGCTACTTTTCTTCAATATAGTAGTATTTAAACCAAGGATATTCATCAAATTATAAATTATAAATCAAAGTTGGTTGTTTCCTTGCCATAATTATTTAAAATAAAAAAAAATGGTTAAACTTGAACTCTTTTATTCTTAGCTTATCATCCTTTAATATAATGTAATAATATCGTTATATTACATTATAAAATAACAATAAAATTTATTTATAAAAAATCATAGATTTACTTCAGGTAACTAAGGAATGATAAAAAAAACAGCAATAAAATTTATTTATAAAAAATCATACATTTAATTTTTCTAAATTTTAAATTCAGTGTGAATACATTCCACAAGAAATTAAAAACAGTGCAATATTAGCCTTTCAAGAAATAGAGAATCTTCCACTCTTCCTCGGGAAAAACACGTTTATTATTGTCACAAAGTGGGTATACTTCTTCTTTTATCCTTGAAGATTTGAATTGAAAAGAGGATAAAAATTTTAATTTTTATAAATATACCATATTGGATGTGGATAATTGTTTACAATATATTTAGATTCCATATAAACAATTCATCAATGACCAAAGAGGCATTGGTTAGCTAAAATATTAAAACACGTATCTTGTCTGCTGATAAAAAAACAAAAATACCTTGTTTTTCTCATTTTCCTGCTTACCCTCAAAACAAAGCATAGGTGAAAAAATTACCGCATATATGTGCAACAATAACAATAATAATAATTGTAGTTTAAATTATATTGATGCTATTCATTTCCCATTTTTATTAACTCATGCAAATCTTAAGTATGAAATATCTAAATATTATTAAAAAATTAGTATAAATTAATTAAATTAAGAAAAAAACCATTAAATAAAAATATCTTCACAAATGTTTTTTTTTCATGAACACTTGTACTGATCACTTCTATGAATATACGTTGTTGTTGATGAATGAGAATTTAAGAGGATAGGATTTTAGGATTTCTAGAAAAACCACCTCTCTTAAATTCTGTCGTATTTTCTGTTTTTATTTTTATTAATTTGAATTTTCTTTCTTATTTTTTAATATTTTTTTAGATGAAATTGAAATATTTTATATAAAATTTAAAAACAATATTGAAGTTTATTTATATATATTCTGTGTTACAATTACTGAAAATTATAAAAAAAGATTATTACAAAAATAAACAGGCTGTTAGTGAATTCATTTATATCCTCTAGTGTTAACAAAGTATGTCTGTACTATCTCTTGCAAATGACAGTGAGAAGTTTTAGAGCTTTTTTATTTGTGTATTTTTAAAAATATTTTTGAAAAAAATTAATTTTTTTATTATAATTTTGATGTGCTGATATCAATAATAAATTTTTAAAAAATAATATTATTATTTTAATATATTAAAAAAATACTTTTAAAAATAAATATTACTGCACCAAAAATAGGGTATTCGGTTTTTAGAGCCCCAAGCATACGACTCCATCTCGTGGAAAACATTGCATGATGGCAATGGGTCTCACGGACCCATATTGTGGAAAAAATGCATTCGGTGGAAAATTTGCTGCAATGTCTTCTGCATGAAAATCCTTTTTGTTTCGATATAAAATATTTATTTCGTGTACATTTGAATTAGGAAGACTAAAATAAAGTTGAAAGGATTATTTTTTTTCATATATTTTTTATTCAATGATCACTTAATATCCTTATATTAGTTTTCAAGTTTTCAAGTTTTGAGATATAAGTTGATAGCTCTTTTCTCTTCTAAGAAAAGAAATATACCACAAGATTAAAAACTAGTTTATATTTCATTAAAATAAATAAATAAATTACTTATATAGTAACAAAAAAAATTTCTTGAGTAAATAAATTGGTTTATGTTATAAAATTATGTATCAAGAAGTTTACAATAATAATATAATTATTAAACAGTAAATAGAATATATAAAAACAATAGAAATTAGAAAGATAAAAAGAAAATATTTTTATTTTATATGGATTTGTAGTTATATTTATTGACAATACTTCTATTTACTCTCTCAACAATGCTTTTATTTATAAATACATATATATAAATACTTGTAGGCTCAAAGATTATTAAAAAAAATATAAATTTAAATGAATTTTGAAATATTCTAATTATAATAAAACATTTATATTTTTATTAATTAATCGGTGGTTGCTTTTTTTTCATGATACTTGAAGAATATATTAAAATAATTATTTAAAGAATGATCAAAACAAAAGAACGAGAAGTCAAGTCACTTGAAATTGCATATTATCCCTTCTCAAGCGGCAATGGTCTCACGGCTCATCTTGTAGAAAAAACGCTTGAAAGCATTAATGGTCTCACGGACCATCTCACTGACGCATATCGTAGAAAAAATACAGATGACAATGGTCCCCACATCTCACATGTTAAATAATATATTTATTTTGTTTTTATTTATTAAATGTAAAATAATATTTTTAATTTAATTTATATATAATTTTTTTATATTTAAATTAAAACAAGTATTTTAAAATAAAAAGATTAATAAGAATTTTTATTTTTTTTATTTTTATATTCATATTTTTAAATTAATTTAAATTGCTTTAACATCATAGACCCATTTACACTGCAAATCCCTATCTATGGAATAACTTTGATAATGAATGTTTTTGGCAGTTTTGAATCTGATCTACGTGTTTTGAATTTTTTTTATCATATTATCCCTTTAGTTTTGGTGGGGTCAGTATTGTCCTTCTAATTACAATTTTTTTTTGTATTTTATCATACAATCAGTGAAATAAATTTGAATTGATATTTGTGTTGTAATGTATTCCTTTAATATTAAATATTTTTGGATATTTGTGTTGTAAATTTGAATTGATCATCTGTAAAAAACAAGTAATAATATAATATACAAGGGAAGTAAAAACTCATGGAATTGAAAAGCCCCACTGTATATAAACCCTTAAAACCGAATGGAACTGCAAATTAATACAACATCGCTTGATCATGCCTTTAAACTTGTTTAAATCTTAAAACTAGAATACACAACGATGCACCAAGTCTTGGTGCCATCAAGGCTATGAAAACCCAAACTTGGATAAAATGGAAAGATTGTCCACTAGAAAATAATAGCAATTGTTGATGCTCACCTCAATAAAGTGAAACCAAGCTCGTCGCCAATATGGATTTATGTATAGAACTGCACCTATCACCAGTAGCACCATGATGTATGCAACCCAAAAGGTCACATAGAAAACCTCTATATCCATGAAACCACCATTATCTTTATTGTTCGTTGAAGTTGGCGTTGGTGATGGTGACATAGCCGCACCACATATTTTGGGTAGCGGTTCTCCACAAAGAAAAGGGTTGTCCTTGTAGCAGTTCTCCTCAAACGTGGCAAACTGTGCAACTCTCACAGGAGTATTACCGGACAAATTATTATGAGCCACACTAAAAACTTCTAAAGAAAATAGTTCAGTAAGTCGAGGTGGGATTTCTCCATCCAGTTTGTTGTAGGAAAGATCCAAGCTCTCTATTTCCTTTAAGTTGGAAAATGTTGGTGGAATTGGTCCGGTCAAACTGTTGTGCGAAAGGTTCAATACCTTGATCATATTGAGGTTTCCAATTTCAGGAGGAATCCCTCCTGTGAAATTGTTGCATGAAAAATCAATTCCTTTAAAGTACCAGATAATGTCGCCTCTATAAGAAAGGGATACATTCTTCGTTGTAAACTCGAAGGATTGATGTGATATGGCCAGAAAATCAAAGTAAGTGCTTTCTACTGGGAAATTATGAGTAGATATCATCCAAGAGAGGATGTTACCAGAAAGGTGGTTATGAGAAAGATCAATCAGGATCAATTGGTCCAACCTGGATAATTGAATTGGGATTTCACCTTCAAGATTGTTATAACTCAAGAGTAAAAATCTCAAGTTAGATAGCCTGTCAATCCATTTTGGAATTGTACCAGTGAAATTATTATGGGAAAGATCTAATGCGAATATCTTAGAGGAGTCATAAAATGTCATTGCGATCGGCCCTTGCAACTTATTTCTAGACAAATAAACATATCTCAAATTAAAAGAAGTGCCGAATCTAGGTGGTAAACGACCAGAGAAATTATTCCCTGATAAATCCAAGAATTCAAGAGAAGACATATTCCCTATCCATCCAGGGATCTGCCCTTGCAAAATGTTGTTGGACAGGTCTAACCATTGCAGCGAGCTAATGTTACCTAACGAGAAAGGAATGCTTCCATTGAAACCATTGTCAGACATAAATAAAACTTCTAACCCTGGCAAATGAGCTCCGATTTCTGAAGGGATTTGGCCTTGGAAGTGATTCATGGATATACTTAGGATTGACAAATTCACATGAGAATTCTTTGGCAACAAGAATGGACCCGAAAGAGAACAATTTTCTAAATGAAGTTCTTGCAGGTATGTGTTGTTCTCAATCAACCAATTTGGAAACTCTCCCTGTATTTGGATGTTTGTAAGATCCAAAAATTGCAGATTGAACTGATGGTAAAGGAACTTGGGTAATGCTCTCGCACCTTGTCCAATACTGCTCAAATAAAGGGACTCTAACTGGAACTTTGGACTTAGATTATGATCATCTTCTTCTGCGAATATTTCATTACTTGAACCATCAAAAGACTTGAGTTTTGAAAGGTTGTATAATGGTCTCAATGACATAGGGATCTTGAAGTGATTGTAAGAGAGATCTAGTCGTTGAAGGGAAGTCAAATTTGCCAGACACGGAGGCAAGAAACCACTGAGATCATTGTCATACATATATAGCACTTGGAGATGATTTAAGTCACAAAGGCCTGATCACATTATAATTTAGAGAAAATTAAAACTCCGAGTGTCTAATGAAAAATATATAACCTATAGAGAGAGAGTAAGAGTCATCAACCTTACCTTGGGTTGTAGGTATTTGGATGTTTAGTTTGCAGCTCGACAAGCTTAAAGTTTTGAGAGAGGTCATCGTTCCGATGGTTTGTAAGATGTTGTTATCGAGAGTATTGTCACTCAAATCCAAGTATTCCAAGTTCTTGAGATTAAGGAAGCCTACCACAATCAATTAAACAAGAAATTATAATCACGTAGAAGGAATTAATTATAAAGGAAATGAAAGAGCAAGAGTGATCAACCTTACCTTGGGTTGTAGGTATTTGGCCATTTAGACTGCAACCCATCAAGTTCAATGTTTTAAGAGAGGTCATTGTTCTGATGGCTTGGAAGATGCTATTATTGAGAGTAATGTAACTCAAATCCAAGTATTCCAAGTTCTTGAGATCAAGGAAGGCTGCCACGATCAATTAAACAAGAAATTATATTAGCGTAGAAGGAATTAAAATTAGAAATAATTCATTACTTATTAATCATGGCTAAAAAAACTAAAAACATAAGGTAAGTGTATAAATTGTACTATCCATTTAAGAGAAGGATTTTTTATACGTCTAACCCAAAAAATAAAAATACACCATTGTTAATTTATTCTCCTCCTAAAAATAGCACTATCTATGTATGAAGTTACCTTTTCATTAACGAAATTATTGTTATTTATTTTATATCTTATTTACATTACACTAAAATGGTGTTGAGAGAGAGAGGAAGGGGGCAAAATTAAATTGAAATATTATTTATATTAAATGGATGGTAGAATTTTAAAATAATAAAGATTTCAATTGAGTTAATTTCTAAATTTGAGATTTAATTGTCTCTCCAAGACTTGTTTGATAGGTTGCTAAAACATAAAAGAGAAAATCTATACAGACACCTAATTGTAGCTGGTATAAAGAGAAATAAAATGATCAATGATAAGTAATAGTGGAGTTGAAATTTGTTAATTTACCTCCAGAAGATATAGTGTCATTAACTTCTTGCAATGACAGATTTTTTAGAGAAGGCAGTGCTCCAAGGCTTTGAAGAGAGTGTTCATCTAGAGAACACCGGTCTAGATACAAACTTTCCAATGAGCTTAAATTTTGCAACTCTGTTTGTTCAAAAGTAGCAAATTGAATTTTTCAATAAAACCCAAATATATAAACATCACTATATATATATATATATATATATATATATATATACATAACTTACTGTCACCTAATATTCTTCCTCTAAAATCGTTGTATTCCAGAGAAAGTGTTGTGAGGTTTGGGAATGCTCCTAATGATTGCAGTAACTGGAAGCTACTTCCATAGGTTGTGATATTTTCTAGGTATAGAGTCCTCAAGTTGCTTGGACCTGCAAGTTAGTTAGGGAAGAAACAATAATAATTAATATTATCTTCATGATGCTACCAGCCAGGTAGATAATGTGAATGTGTTACTAATTACCTCTTGAGGCTACCAAGTTGCTAATATTGTTGCCGCCCAGACTCAAGGTCTCCAAGCTGGTCAAAGATTCTTGATATTTATATATAAAAAAATTAATACAATACTCATTAATAGTGTTTTTTGAAATTAAATTTAATAGATAATTGTGTTAATTAAATTTAATATTTATAAAAATAATAGTATATAAAAAAACTAACCTTTCAAATCTATTGACCCCTCCAGTCTATTATAATCTAAATACAGTGATTTGAGAGACGGAAGCCCCTCCACAAATGATAGAATACTGTTATTGAAGCTATTAGATTCCAAGTCAAGGATCTCCAAATTGCTCAATTTCTGTAACTCATAACCACCTATATAAACAAATAAAAAATAAATAAATAAAGACTTCATGTAAAGAATAAAAAAAAGATATTATTGGAGTAACTTAATTATTATCGATGAAGAGGCATGTAATTGGCACGATGAATTCATGTAAAGAGGTTGAAAGAAAGATTATAATTTACTACTTGTCCATTGCTTCCATCATCACTGGCTTAGTGTTCGTTATGAATATGCATTTACAGGTAAAGCTGCAAGGAGATGATTATATTAATAATGTAAGGAATTAAACAAATTACTCCTTTTTACTAAATATGCTTTCTATTTTCTTCCATAGAGAACCAAAATTAATGATACTAATTAAACAACACCTTATTTGATTAATTCTAAAAAAATAAAACTAATCTAAATATTTTGTAATACTTAAGAGAGCAAACCTTTCTTCTCAACCCAACCAGCTATACGATTACCCCACAAGTAAAGAATGTTGAGTTGTTGGAAAGGAAGAAACAAGGAGGCATTTAGGTACCAATCTCCCAGTTCCTCATTCCTTGTGCTCCCAAGATAGAGTTCGGTGACTCGACCTGTACTGCTGTTGCAGACAATACGTTCCCAATCACAACAGTTGGCGTGGGCTATTCTCCAGGAGGGAAGGGAGGTGCCGTTGGGATAGTTAAGAGCATCTTTGAGGTGCAACAGAGCGATCCTCTCTTCCTCCAAGCAACCAAGAGGCACCCATCCTTGCAGCGAAACCGTTATCACTAACACCGTCAACACCTGAAGGAACAGCCCCATCTTAATTATTATCAACTATTACAATATTAATTGTTGCGAATGGCAGCGAGGAGGTTAAGGCTTTTATAGAGGACTTCACGGACCCATGCCGTGCAAAAAACACTGCATGATGGCAGCGGACACATCCCCTCGTGGAGAATAAATATATATAATTCAATGTTCATGACTTTCTTAAGCAAAATAAATTTAAAAAAAAATCTGAAAAAAAATCTCAGTAATTTTAAAAAATATCTTTATGAAAAACACACTTAGCAGCCACGTAAGTTAGAAGCTTCATTTCTTAAACTAAAAGATTGTTTACGAATAAATTTAAAATCGTGTTTTTTGTTAAATAATGTTTTTTTTTCAAATTATCTTTTATATTTTTTTTTATCGTTATGATATATTGATATTAAAATTAATTTAAAAAAATATTTTAAAAACAACTTTTTTTATTTTATTTTAATACATAATTCATAATATCTGAATTCATTCATTTAACATTTTTGTTCAATATATATAATCTCTTTTCTTTTTTTTTTATAATACTTTTAATCTGAATATCTTAAAAGAAACATGACAAGTTTTTTTTTTTTTAACACTACTGATCACTTCTTTAAATATTAGTTATTGTTGATGAATGAGAATTAAGTGAATAGAATTTGAGGATTTCTAGAAGAATTAATTCTCTCAAATTTTGTCATATTTTCTGTTTTTATTTTTATTAAGTTGTCTTTTCTTTCTTACTTTTTAATATTTTTTGGATGAGAATGAAATATTTTATATAAACTTAAAAAAAAACTCTGAGATTTATTCATATATATTGTGTGACTCTTTACTTATATAAACGGATGAAGCATGAAAATTATAGTACTTTCTTTTTATAATACTTTTAATCTGAATATCTTTTAGGAAAAAATGCATGATGGAAATATTCTCTCGGACCCACCTTATGGGGAAAAAAATGCACGATATTAAAAATTATTTTTATTATTTTTAAATTTTTAGTAAACATAGAAGAGAGAAATCATCAAATGGTCTCATGGACAACAATTGTTTTTTTTTTTCAATTTGAATATTTATTTTTCATGAAATCTGATAAAATAAAATATCTTTATTAATTCTATTATCATAATGATGATGATGTCATAGTTAATTTTTTTTAGATGAGTTTGGATTGATTTTATTTTATTTTTAATTTATGAATAATAAAGATATGTAAAATACTTATATTTAATATTTTTTTCATTCAAGTACTCTAATTGATTTTTTTTTTCTATTTAAGTACTTGATAAACTAGTGTCTGACCATAAATTTGTTTACAGGATAATTAAATGTAAGGTTTACATAAAGTAACTATGGAATAATAAGAATATTAACAATAAGATTTATTTATAAATAAATCATAGATTTAATGTCTCTAAATTTTATTTAAATTTGGTGTGAATAAATTCAAGGGATTTACAAGATAAATAGTATAATATTAGCCTTTCAGAATCTCCCACTCTTCCTCCTCAAGAATTAATTAGTGGGTGGTTAGTTTGTTCTATTTTCTTCACGTTGTCTATAATTTTATCTATATTATTGTCACAAATTAAGAATAGTTAAAACTAGTGATATTTCTCGCTTGGTATTAAAACTATAGGTTTTTTTTAATTTGTCTCTCAATTATTGAAACAATAATATTTTTAATATTATCATTCCCATACTTGTTTATAAAAATCATTTATATTAAACCACATTAATATGTTTAAATCAAAGTATATTATCCCTTCTTAATTAAGGAACAATAATTAAA
Organism: Populus trichocarpa; assembly: GCF_000002775.5. NCBI lineage: Eukaryota > Viridiplantae > Streptophyta > Magnoliopsida > Malpighiales > Salicaceae > Populus > Populus trichocarpa. The sequence continues at coordinate 6,190,450 of NC_037285.2, forward strand.
CAAGCTTACGAATTACCCATCTCGTGGAAAAAACACATGATGGTTGGAAATGGTCTCGCGGCCTCACCTCGAGGAAAAATGCATGATGGCAACGGTCTCAGGGGACCAATGTGCAGATGGAAATGGTCTCACGGGCTCATCTCGAGGAAAAGCTACGCTATCGGGGACCAAAGCGCATATGGAAATGGTCTCACGAACTTATAAATGCATGATGGTGATTGTCTGTCGGACCCATCCTGGGGGAAAAAAATGCATGACGGCTAAGTACTTATAAAAAATATAAAAAAAAAATTTAAATAAAAAATAAAATTTTATCCAATTTTTATTTGGCCAGTCGGGGCATATCCAGGAAAAGTCTATCAAAAAACGAAGATATTCGAAGAATGACAGAAAATAAATCAAACCAAAAGATTGACCAAATTTGTCATTGTAGTGAGCCATCTTAGTGGTGGGGCAAAAACTTGATGGAGACATAATTATTTATTTATCAAAATAATTATTTATTATAGAAGAAAATCCGAACTCAATTTCATTTGATCAAAGTCACAGTCACACCATCAAAGAAAACAAGAAAAAAAGGTATTTAATTGATATAATAATAAAAAAAAGTTGGTATGTTAATATAAGAAAAATAAAAACCTACTAAAATAGGTGGAGTCGGATAGCTCTGAATGTTCACATATCTTATTTTGCAGGCAAGAAGAAACAATAAAAGCAGGTGACGTTCTTTTCTCCGGCTGTAAATGAATGGAGACATCAATACCAGAAACATGGTTTATATAAATTAACTATAGAGTAATAAGAATGTTAACAATAAAATTTATTTATAAGTAAATCATAGATTTAATTTCTCTAAATTTTAAATTTGATGTGAATAAATTCAAGGGATTTCCATGATAAATAGTACAATAGTAGCCTTTCAAAAAATTGAGAATCTCCCACTCTTCCTCCTCAAGGAATTAATTAGTAGGTAGTTAAAACTATAGTTTGTTCTATTTTTTTCAATTTGTTTATAGTTTTACCTATATTATTGTCATAAATTAAGGGTAGTTAAAACTATAGTTTGTTCTATTTTCTTCACTTTGTTTATAGTTTTACCTATATTATTGTCACAAATTAAGGATAGTTAAAACTAGTGATATTTCTCGAACATTGTTATAAGAAAATTTTGGAAATTTTTAGTCAATTATAAGATAATAAAAATAAATATTAACAAAAAGAAACAATAAATAAAATTATAAAAGTAAAATATGTTTTTTGAATTATGTAATTTTTCTTTGTTCTCAAAACAAAAGGAGTTTTTATTAGTGTCGCACGAGTGCGGCGTCGCGGCGAAAAATATATATTTCCCACTTTAAATCTAAAATGTAAATCTATTTATATCTATTTGGCAAATATTGGGAGACAAGAAAATATTGTCTTTTGTTGGTGAAAAATGGGAGTCGCCACCTAGTATTTTGGTCACTAGGAACCCTAACTGGTCTCGGAGATCGGGTACAGGGACTGGTTGCGTAAAGGGAAGGTATTAGCACCCCAAATACGCCTTACCTAAGGTAAGCTGCATTGTTTTATTGTCTGATAAAATCTAAGGTCTTTTCGTGTTTTCCTGGTTGTTGGTATGGTTCAAGAAAAGTCCTCCTTGGTAAGGAGATCCTTATCTTAATGGGTAATTCTGACGTTAACAAAAGAATTTAATATTCGAAATACATCTTACGTATAAGATTGTAACCCCAAATACTAAAAGAAAACACAATAATTTTTTTGGAATTTTTGAAATATTGGCCTAGTTCTCGTGGTTCTAACAAACTTGTTGTTAAAGCCAAAATGCATGTTAATATATATATTTCTTGAAATTTCTTTTGTTGTAGGAAAATATGATGTGATGCTTTTTTTATTATTATTATTTTTATTTTGGAGAGACTAGGCCGTATGCATTAAAACCAAAAACATTTTTTTTTATGTATTTGTTTTTTTTTTACGAAAAAAACGGGTATTTTAATACTGGATTTGTATCTTTACGGTATAAAAATACAAACCAATATTAAGTAATTTTGATAAAAATATGCAAGAAAATCAACACTATTCTTTAAGGATTTTTCAGAATTTTTGAAAGCAAAACATTTTTTATTTTTTAAAATTTTTTGACGAAAACCGGGTATTTTAATACTGGATTTGTATCTTTACGGTATAAAAATACAAACCAATATTAGGCAATTTTTGATAAAAATATGCAGGAAAATCAACAATATTTTTCAAGGATTTTTCATAATATTTCTTTAATTTTTTTTTTTGATATATATCCATATATATATAAATAATATAAAATATTATGTGGGCTGGGCCGGACGCAGCCCCAAAAGGGTTGGGCTAGACTCGGCCCAAAATGGGTTGGGCCGGTCTCGGCCCAAAAAACTCTCCTTTTTAATCTGGGCCAGATCCGGCCCAGAAGACAATATAGCTGGGCCAGAACCGGACTGGCCCAGAGAAGAAAAAAACAAATGCTGGGCCAGAATCAGCCTGGCCCAGCGACATATCTGACGTGGGGGAGGGGGAATTATTTTTCCCCCTCCCCTCCTGCATGCAGAACGCTAATCTGCATGCAGGAATGAACCAACAAAAAATGCAAACAATGGAGGGGAAGAAGAACTTACCTAGCACGGAGGAGGCGGCGGCTTGCTGATCGGAATGCTTCGCTGGTGGTGCTGTGGTGGAGGCCGGTGGCGGTGTCGTGGCTCATGGACGGCGGCTCTAAGCGGCGGTGCTGCTGTTTCAAACGGTGGAGGGTGAGGTTACTGCTCTTCCCTTCTCCTCCGTATGCCTTCCTCTTCTTTCGTTTTCGGTGGTTTCCCTTTATCCTCCCAGTTTGTTGTCAAGTTTCCTACCCCGTTTCAAGCTTTTCCTTCCTCTCCATTTGAGTTTATCAGTGGTTCCCTTTTTGTTTGGTTCGTTCTCTCTCCTCGGTTCGTTTTCTGTTTCTCTCTGTTTCCTCTCCGTTTGTTCTCCCCCCAGCCCCCCTGTTTTGTCCTCTCTCCTCTGTTCCTCCCTCCTTTTTTTCTCCCCTCGCGTGCTGGCGTTCAGTCTCCATTTATAGGGGGCAAAGGGAGCGGGGCCTCATTATGGCTGCATGGGGAGAGGGGCAGCGCCGGTCGGTTGGCCAGTAGGTGCGACTGGCAAGGCGCGACTCCCTCGACCTTTCATCATGAGACCGTATGGGGGGTGGCTTTGGCAGGCATGTGGCGTGTCGGGTTCAACGAGGAAAGAAGAAAAATTGCCTTCCCCTGCTACACATCCAGGGGAAGGAGAAAGGGGAACAGTGTCGTTCAAAACGACACTGTTCTGCACTTTTTTTTTTTAACATGAAACGGCGCCGTTTTATGAAAAACGCGTTTTCCACTTTCATCATGAGACCGTATGGGGGGCGGCTTTGGCAGGCATCTTTTTTCGAATTGCATCCCTGCAAATTTCGGTATCCGCCCTTATAGTTGGCCGCGTTTTCCACTTTGATCCTTGGCCTCTGATTTATGCAATTTAACCCTCAATTGATCAATAAACTTTTAATTTCTTCAATTTGGCCCCTGATTTAACCAAATCAACTCTCAAAAATTATAATTTGACCCCAGAACTTTAATTTCTTCCAATTAAAGCTCAAATTGACTTAAAAATCAATTTTTCTTGCAATCAACCCTCTATAAATTCAATTAAACCTTCAATAAAATCCAATTAAGTCCATAAACATCCAATTTTGGACTTTTCTCTTCCAGTTAAATTTTCTTTTCCCACAAGGCTCTCATCATTCAAGTATATACTGTAAAAATTTCAATCCTTGTATTTTTGAACCTCCTTAATCAATTTTTCTGATCCTTTTCTGAGCGCTCCAACCTCCTATTATTTTTTCTAATTTCTTCCAGCTATATATTTATATATTTATTTTTATTTTTGTGTGGGGACCCAAAAATGGGTTACAACAATTAGCATTACAGTTTATTCACTACCAGAAAACCGGAGAAAAGCAATGGAATTACCGACGGAATTTTTCCGTCGGTAATTTATACCGACGGACATAATTCCGTCTCCAAATCTGTCGGTATATACCGACGGACTAATTCCGTCGGTAATTTATACCGACGGACATAATTCCGTCTCCAAATCTGTCGGTATATACCGACGGACTAATTCCGTCGGTAATTCCATCGGTATATACCGACGGAATATTTCCGTCGGTATATACCGTCGGTTTCGCCGATGGAATATACAGTTCGTCTGGAAATACGCAACGGCATGGTGACGTCAAGCGATTTTACCGATGGAAATTACCGAGGGATTCAAACTGAGATGGCCGTACAGTGACGTGGCGCTGTCACCGACGGAAAAAACCATTATATGCCCCCATCTGCCGACACTCTCTTCCTCTGTTTCTCCTTCTTCTTCTTTCCCATCCCACCTCTCCCCTCCCAAACTGCAACCAAACACCTATCCCAAACTCTCCACTATTCTCAACACGAGCACTCAAGTTTCTTATATATTGTACGTGGTCACAATATCCGTTTCTTGTAGATTTTATCATTTTTTTGTAAGTAAATCTATCCTTTTTAGTTTTAATATTTAATTGTGAATTTTATTGTTTTAGTATATGTATTTTGTTAACGTTTGTACTTGTTTAATTGTTAATTGTCAAAGAAACTTGTAGTATGAATGTATAATTTTATAGTTGTTATAGGTTGTTTTAGATTTTGTCAAATTATATTTGTTTGTAAATTGTTGAAATTTTGTTTGAATTACACCGAATTAAATGTGTCGTTGTGATGAAATAAATAATTAATAGCTTGTTTAAGTGTCTTGTTTAATTGTTATCAATTATATTTCGAAGTTGTGATTAATTCTGTAAATTTATATATGTATAAATTTGTATGTATGAACGTTGATAGTTGATAATTGATAATGAATATTTAACATAAGTGTTGTTTTAGTTTGTTGGATAATGTCGGGGAAAACCAATATTTTTGTTATGTTTTATAGAGGTTCAATAGAAGTCATGGATGATCGTTCATGGATCTATCGGGACTCACCCCAAGGATTGCGGAGGATGGATTATTGTAACGGTGTCCGGGGTTTTATTAATTTCGCAACATCTATTCCGAGGAATTTTACTGATGGCGGTATTAGGTGTCCATGCAGGAAGTGTAAAAATTTAAAGTTTCTGCATCAAGATGTTGTAACGATGCATCTTCTAACCAAAGGGTTCATGGAAGATTACATGTGTTGGTATGCTCACGGAGAACTATTTGTTCCTGATGAGAGCATGGAAGAACAGGTGGTTGGGTCAACTTCTAGTGCTAGTAACATGCATGAAGTTGGAAATGAGAACAGTAATCCTTACAGGAATATGGTTATGGATGCAATGAGAATGAGTGAAGATAATGTCAGGGAATGTCCAATCGTAGAAGAAGAACCTAATGCAGATGCAGCAAGGTTTTTTGATCTGTTGAGAGATTCTGACGAACCATTATAGGATGGCTGCACGAACCACAGTAAATTATCAGCCGTAGCACAGGTGTTCACCATCAAGTCAAATCACGGGTTGAGTGAGGCCGGTTATGACAAGATTATTGAATGGGCGAGAAGCATTTTACCTGAAGGGAACAGGCTGAAAGAGAACTTCTATGTTGCCAAGTCCATGATGAAACCCCTCGGTTTAGGATACCAGAAAATTGATATATGCCCTAACTTCTGCATGTTATACTACCTTGAAAATGCTGAGATGACCGAGTGCATGACATGCGGGCATTCCCGTTACAAACCCAGAACTGGTAAAGGGAAGACTCTCGTGGTATATAAAAAACTTAGATACTTCCCAATCACACCTAGACTGCAGAGGTTATTCATGTCACCAAGGACTGCTGAGCACATGACATGGCACCAATCACACCATGCGGTTGATGGAGTGATGGTTTATCCTTCTGACGGTGAAGCCTGGAAACACTTTAACAGTATGCATCCTCCCTTTTCAGCTGAATCAAGGAACGTGCATCTTGGGTTGTGTACAGACGGATTCAACCCATTCAGGTCATTTGCTGCTCCTTATTCTTGTTGGCCGGTCATACTGACGGTTTATAACTTGCCACCAGGGATGTGTATGAGGCCGGAGTTCATGTTTTTATCTATGGTCATACCAGGTCCGAGCAGTCCGGGGTGGAATATAGATGTTTGTCTTCGTCCGTTGATTGATGAGTTGACGCAGTTGTGGTCCTCTGGAGCTTTGACTTATGACATCTCGAGGAAACAAAATTTTGTTATGAGAGCGGCTTTGATGTGGACTATCAATGATTTCCCAACTTATGGAATGGTTTCTGGTTGGAGCACGCATGGAAAGCTAGCATGTCCATATTGTATGGAGAACAACAAGGCATTCACGCTAACAAACGGGGGTAAAATTTCTTTTTTTAACTGTCACCGTCGTTTCTTGCCACATAACCATAGGTACAGAAAGAACAGAAAGGATTGTTTGTATATTGTTTGTAGATAAAATCTTAAATTCAACACATTATTAAGGTAAGCATTTTTTATTCCCAAATTTATTTTGAATTGATATAATGTTTTTTAGTTTTGTGTATTGTTTGTTTTGTGTTTATGTTGTGTGTTGTGTAGTGTTTTTTAGTTTTTTAATTTTATTTATTAATTTTAGTTTTTTAGTTTTGATATTATTTTTTGTATTGCTATAATTGTTATTGTTGAATTTATGTTAAAAATGTTAGTTTATAAATATAATTGTTATTGTTGATTTATTTTAAAAATGTTAATTTATATATATAGAATTGCATTTAATTAGTTTATCTTAATTTAGGATATTATTGTTTGTATTGCTATAATTGTTATTGTTGAATTTATGTTAAAAATGTTAGTTTATAAATATAATTGTTATTGTTGATTTATTTTTAAAATGTTAATTTATATATATAGAATTGCATTTAATTAGTTTATCTTAATTTAGGATATTATTGTTTGTATTGCTATAATTGTTATTGTTGAATTTATGTTAAAAATGTTAGTTTATAAATATAATTGTTATTGTTGATTTATTTTAAAAATGTTAATTTATATATAGAATTGCATTTAATTAGTTTATCTTAATTTAGGATAAACTAATTAAATGAATGTTCATAGTTGTAATTCTATATGATGTTATTGAATAAAATGTTGTGTTGATGATGATGAGTTGGGTTGAGATCCAGGATGATTGGATCGGGATGTGAAATAAAATTGGAAGTGTAATATGATTTTGTCGACAACTTGGGACCCTCTGTCGAATTTTTTTTTTAAATAATCGAAGTTAATTATGTAATTATTCGTATACATTTGTGTAGATGCGTAGAATGAAATCTACAGCACGTCGTCAGAAGACGGTTGCAGCTAGTTCTTCTAGCAGCGAGGAGGACGTATCCTTAGGTGCTGATCACGACGAGGAATCTACGCCAACTTGTGATGTTGCCTCTTCTAGCGCGGTTTCACAGCGCAAAAGCGGTGTGCCTTCACAGCGGGGTCAATTCACCCGCAAGTACCAGGCACAATGGAAGGATGACCTCTCAATGTAAGTTTGTTTAGGTTTTAGTTTTTTTTTATATACTTATAACATAATTTATGAACAACTAATTAATATTAATTACTACTTTTATTTAATTTCAGGTTCACAAACATTGAGGCTGCAAGGACTATAACATTGGCGTTTAAATCGTCGATGGAGATTCCATTGTTTCAATGGAGCCAGGTTTCCAAACATCCTGAGTGGAAACCTAATATCGATGCATGGTTTAAGCGATTTCAGGTCGGTGTTAATTTTTAGTTTCCAGCTTAATTTTAATAAATGATTTTTATAATTTTATATCTTGTACTATTTTTATTTTATATGAATTATTTATATACACAGAACAAATTTGAGTGGGATAGGGCGGACAACAATGTTGTGAGGAGGGTATGGGAGAATCACGCGGCAACTAGGTAACATCGAAAATAATATTTATTTTTGTTTTATAATTTAATGTTTTAAATTCTAATTTGTTACTATGGAAGTAGGTTGCGTGATTTTTGGTATGACACCCAAAAAAAATCAAAAAGACATGCGAGGGATAACGGTCTTGAAGGATGGAATGAGGTGGCGGTTTGGCAGGAATTCAAACCGCCATTCATCTCGGGGGAAATATGGATGGCATATATTGAGCACGTGACCTCAGAGCGGTTCTCACGGCGCTCACAGTTCAGCGCCGACATCCGGAACCGGCAAATTCATGGTTCGGTGACCACGCACACTGGCGGATCCGTCCCATTCAGCGCACATGCAAAGCGGATGGTAAGATTAATTTTATTGAAATATATTGTTAATTAATTTGTCGTTCCTTATAATATATTTAACTTTCAACCTATTTTTTCCTTACAGGCTGCGTCTCTTGGACGTGAACCGAGTCCAATGGAGCTGTTTCTAGAGACGCATGTGCGGAGTCAAGACCGCCAAAAAGGGGTGCAGCAGTTCGTGGACAACCGTGCTCAGCACTTCGTGGTATGTTCGTTCATTCATTTTATTTTGTAAGTTATTATTTTCTTGAATTGCATCTTGAATTGCATTTGATGATTTTTTTACCGATGGAATTTTCAGGAGACCTATAATAGCCGGTTGAGGGAGAGATATGGGGACAATCCGTCGACCCATCCAGATTTCGATCTAGATTTGTGGATGGAGGCGGGATCGTCTGATGGACCCGATAAAAATAGGGTCTACGGGCTCTCCAACACTACGGCTGACAACTTGCGTTCGACTCGTAGTGTCTCAACTGTTGGAAGCTCTCCATCAGTATCGAACACCCAGTCTGAGGAGTTCATTGCGTTGAAACAACAATATCAACAACTCTCGACGAATTATGATGAGCTCCGTCAAATAGTCATGGAGATGAGATCAAAGATGGGTGACGATACTTGTGCAGCTTCTTTTTGGCCGTATGGTCCCGGGAACAACCAGCCTCCTCCTCCTCCGCCTCCTCCTCCAGCTCTGCCGCTATTCTAGTTTAATTTTGTTTTTTCAACACATTACATTTGTAATGAATATTATTACTTTTACATTTTTAATGTTTAATGCATTTTTATTTGTTTATTAAGGTTTTTTACAATTAATAAATTATTTTTTATATATATTTTAAATACCTACCGACGGATATACCGACGGATAATATCCGTCGGTATTTAACAGAGAGTTGTCGAATGGATCATGGAGATGAGATCAAAGATGGGTGACGATACTTGTGCAGCTTCTTTTTGGCCGTATGGTCCCGGGAACAACCAGCCTCCTCCTTCTCCGCCTCCTCCTCTAGCTCCGCCGCTATTCTAGTTTAATTTTGTTTTTTCAACACATTACATTTGTAATGAATATTATTACTTTTACATTTTTAATGTTTAATGCATTTTTATTTGTTTATTAAGGTTTTTTACAATTAATAAATTATTTTTTATATATATTTTAAATACCTACCGACGGATATACCGACGGATAATATCCGTCGGTATTTAACAGAGAGTTGTCGAATGGATCATGGAGATGAGATCAAAGATGGGTGACGATACTTGTGCAACTTCTTTTTGGCCGTATGGTCCCGGGAACAACCAGCCTCCTCCTCCTCCGCCTCCTCCTCTAGCTCCGCCGCTATTCTAGTTTAATTTTGTTTTTTCAACACATTACATTTGTAATGAATATTATTACTTTTACATTTTTAATGTTTAATGCATTTTTATTTGTTTATTAAGGTTTTTTACAATTAATAAATTATTTTTTATATATATTTTAAATACCTACCGACGGATATTATCCGTCGGTATTTAACAGAGAGTTGCCGAAAAATTACCATCCATGCCATCTTTACCGACGGCATCACCGACGGATATTATCCGTCGGGGATTAAATTCCGACGGCATTACCGACGGATAATATCCGTCGGTATTACACAGAGAGTTGCAACAAAATTACAAGCCATGCCATAATTACCGACGGAACATCCGTCGGTAATGCCGTCGGTAATTACCCTTGAAATTACCGACGGAGTTTCCGTCGGTAATGTTCCCGCGGGAAACTTTTTTTCGGCGCGCGCGTATCCGTCTGTATTACCGTCGGTGGGTGGTTTTTTTTATTTGCGACAGAATTAGCGACGGAAATGGGATTTACCGACGACTGTTATACCGACGGACGGGTTCCGTCGGTGAGTCCGTCGGTATTATTTTCACCGACGGATTGCATTGCTGTCACCGACGGAATGAGTCCGTCGGTAAAACTGGATAATGTTGTAGTGATTAAATAAAAAGTAACAATAATAGCCCCATGTTAATAATTTAAACTAAAAAAAAAACGTATATTTTCAAGCAATCAAGAGGCTGCCATCCTTCCAAGAAAACCATGGTTACTAACGCCATCAACGTCTGAATTAATAGCCCCATCTTAATATCAAATATAAATGGTGATCAATATTTGTTATAGAGGGCAGCTAGCGAGGAGGTTCAGGCTTTTATAAAGGACTTCACGGACCCACCCCGTGGAAAAAACCACCATTACAAATATATTTGATTATATTTGTGTGTATTTGTTTTTCATTTAATTTTTTTAAATAAAAAACATGTTAATTAAAAAAAATATAACTCACGGTGGTGAAGCGATTGATAAATATCTGGTCTATGTAATAAAATGGGTGGCACTTGAAGGTTCACATACCTTTTATTTTTATTAATTTGGATTTTCTTTCCTACTTTTTAATATTTTTGGGATGAGAATGAAATATTTTATATAAACTTTAAAAGCAACAGTACTGAGATATATATATATATATATATATATGTGTGTGTGTGTGTGTTACAATTACTTATATAAATGGATGAAGCATGGAAATTATAGAAGGGGATTGTCACAAACTAAACTTTGAAGATGAAATTGAGAAATCTCAAGGAGCAAACTAAAAATTTAATAAAATCTGACCAAGTCGTTTCAAAAGGCAAGAAAGAAGATAAAAACAATGGAATCACATCAACTTCACTAGCAGTATAACGTTCCCTTTCAATTAGAAAGCTTAGAAATAAAAAAAACAAAAAAACTGCTTTCTACGTACACAGCACTTCTCCATTTATATCTTCTCCATTATAAAGTAATTTTATACCTATTTTTTTATTAAAATTTAATTCTTTTCAAAATCACATTATCGGAAAAACATGAAAACCGATGGACTTTTTATGAAAATATATGATTGATATGATACAAAAAATGGGAACAATGATATGAGAAAATAAAAGTTTATATACTAAAATTAATAAAAAGTGAAAGTATATCAAAAAATTTATATGATTGATATGATACTGATATTTTGAATATCAATATATCAAAAAATTTAAAAAATAATTTTAAATAAAAAAAATCAAATTTTATTCTATTTTCATTTGGAACACAGTACCAACCGGGCCATATCCAGGAAAAGTCTATCAATGAAGAAGATATTTGGAGAATGACAGAAAATAAATCAAACCAAAGCCGTGGAATTAAAAACTAAAAGATGGACCAAATTTGTCTCTATAGTGAGCCATCTTAGTGGTGGGGCAAAAACTTGATGGAGAGATAATTATTTATTCCTCAAAACAATTATTTATTTAGGAGGAAAACCCAAACTCAATTTCATTTGATCAAAGTCACACCATGAAAGAAAACAAGAAAAAAGTATTTAATTGATATAATAAAAAACAATTGGTTTACTAATATAAGAAAAATAAAAATCTACTAAAATGGGTGACACTCAAACAACTCTGAATATTCGCATTTCTTATCTTCCAGCCAAGAAGAGACAATAAAAGCAAGTGACTCTTTTTTCTCCGGCTGTAAATAGATGGAGACATCAATACCAAAATAAATATGAATTAGTTAGAATAATTATAACTAACTAATATAATAGGTTTTAGTATTTACTTTTAATATATACAAAATGAAAGATATTAAGAGTTGACTAATGTTGTTAAGCTATATATATATATATATATATATATATATATATATATATATTTGCAATATGTACATATTTTGATTTTAATATTAGTAATTATAAAGTTTATTTAGTTAATAAAAACTGCTCCATTTTTATTCTCTCATTTGTCTCTCACTATTGTTCTTTTTTTTTTTTTTTCTGAACTGTCTTGTCTCTCTTTCTTTTCTGTCTCCCATCTCTCAATCCTTCAAGATTCAAAATACATTGCAATTTACGTTAAGAATATTGATAAAAAAAAGTAAATATAACCAGAAAACAAATAAAAAAAAAAGGATATTGGAGAAAGAGAGTATCTAATTCTAGTAAAGGATTTGAATTTCCATTGAAAGATGCGTCATATATTAATCAAAGGTCCATTTTCCATTAACTAATAGGCGGTTGCATTCTAACGCTTGAGATTTATTTTTTATGCTTAAGCATTTAATTCCTTTTTATACACTAAATTGAAATTAAAGCATAGTACCCCTTCTCAAGCTTATAGGGCAATGTTCTCATGGACCCGTCTCGTAGAGAAAACAAAAAACGCTTGATAGCAATGGTCTCATGGACCATCCCACTGGCCTCTATCGTGGAAAAAATGCAGATGACAATGATCTTACAGACCATCCCACTAACCCACATCTTGGAAAAAATGCAGATAGCAATGGTCTATATCATGGAAAAAAATGCAGATGATAATGATCTTGCATACCATCCCACTAACCCACATCATGGAAAAAATGCAGATAGCAATGGTCTCATAGACCCATTTGACACTGCATCCATCTTTTACTTGTTGATTGTGTTACAAAAAATACTAATAATTACTTTAGAAATAGAAAAAAAAAAAAGACTTGTTGACATGATAATGACAAGAAGTATTTTATAAATATTATTATTTGTGGTTTATTTTATTAACGATACTGTTTGATTTTGCCATCGCTATCAAAATTAAGGCATGATTTTCCAAACGTTATTTCCATAAAGAAAATAGCAAGTCAAGTCTTATGTATCCATCATTGTCATCCAATTTATTAAACCACTTAACATATTTAAATATGTGCAATATGTATGTATTTTGAATTTAATATTAATAACTATAACTTTGTAACATAAGTTTATTTAGTAATAAGAAATGATCCACATCTGTTCTCTTATCTATCTCTCACTATTGTGTAAACTGACAAGAAATTCAATGCTCACACTTTGAATTTTAATTTGCATGTTTCAGGTCATTGATAGCTATACATTAAAATTACAGAGTAAAATCTCAGAGCCCCCTGACTTAAGGCAAAGACAGATATTTTAGAGAAGGTGGTCCTCAAGGGTTTTAAGGGAGTTTTCTCCGGAAAACAAAAGTCCATAAACAACTTTTCCAAGGAGCTCAAATTCTCAATTAATTAATTAATTAGAGACTGGGTTAACTTTCACAGGATCTAAGTTTTTTTTTCTAATAAAAAAACATTACTAACATATTTTTTTCATTTTGTGGGAAAGTTTTCATTTTTTTTGTTCAGATTTGCAGCGGTGATATTCATGCCGGCTGGCGTAGCAGTGATTCCATTAGCATTACGAGTTCATAACCGTGATCACAGGTTTTACTTAGCACTGGTTGTTTTCGTCAGTGCATGTCCATGTGCTCTTATCCTGTCTACACCAGTTGCAACTTTTTGTGCACTTACAAGGGCAGCAACAGCTGGTCTTCTGATCAAAGGGAGGGTACTATCTTGAAACACTGGGCAAGATTAAGGCAATGGCTTTCGACAAAACCGGTACCATAACAAAAGGTGAATTTGTTGTCACAGATTTCCAACATCTCTGCGATGATATCAGCTTATACACATTGCTTTATTGGTAAAGACTAGGTCTATAATTCTTCAATTTTGGCGAACTTTACTCTTCACTGGCAAGTAATGTTTATGCAAGTTTCTCAGGGTATCAAGCATCGAGAGTAAATCAAGTCATCCAATGGCAGCTGTGCTAGTCGACTATGGAAGGTGGCATTCAGTGGAACCAAAGCCTGAGGATCTAGTGGAATTTCAAAATTTTCCTGGAGAAGGAATCCAAGGAAAAAATGAAGTGAAAAATATATGTATTGATAGCAGAGAGATTGCTCACAGAGCTTCCGGAACAGGTAAAAAGCCCTAATTATATCCTGGTAAGAATAAACAATATGATTCACATTTCAAACTAACCATCTATAAAATAACTTTCATCTTGAAAGTTTTTGGCAGTCTTATAGAATAACCATGATTTCTATCGATTTGTAATCTGATATGTAAATCAATCGGTTCCTTTAAACTACTGATATATATGTGTCATAATCTAATTTTTTTTTTTTAAAAATAATTTAAAAATTGAATCAAAATAACATAAATTGGGAATTTGAGGACTAATAAGGATAATATTATAAATTTAAAAGTTAATTTGGTCAAAACTTGAAAGAATTGAGAAGTTTGAGGACTTAAGTAAACTTTAAATTAGTTTAATTAATAAAATTTAGAATTTAATAGAAAAATTAATTTTGATCAAAATTATAAAAAATTAAAGTTAAAGAACCAAAATAAATAAATGGTGATACGGAGGGTTAATTAATTATTCCAAAGCTAATTTTAAAATAATTAAAAGTTAAATAGCTAAGTAAAGAATGAATTAATTAAATTGAAAACCAAAAATTGTTTTTGTAAATGGCAACAGGGTTTCAATTGCAATTGATCTAGGAAAAAAATTAAAATAGCCTTTTCAGGTGAAAACAACGCCGTTTCAACGCAAACTATTCATCTCCTTCAGGCTTCATCCCACCGATTCAGCAGAAACGGCAATAGATCATGGTCACGTCTCTATCCAGTATCTCTCCTCCACAATGTGCCCCTAACAGTCCAGTAATGGGCATTTGTTTTTCTCAAGCATGACAGGACCGTGCTAATCTCCACACTATCCCGGGAGAGATGAAGGGGCATTCTCTTGCCCTATAAAGACCACAACACACAGAGTCGAAGAGGCAGGGGGGGAAAAACAGAGACACAGAGAAGACATAGAGACTTGTGACCTTCCTCCAGCAAAAGGAAACTTTAAAATATCGTATTTTCATAATGAAAATTCAATAAAATATATGTTTTAGCATGCATTTTAGTTTTAATAACCAGTTTATTAAAGTCATAAGAACTAAGCTAATATTTCAAAAAACACCCAAAAAATATTTTATTTTCTTTTAGTATCTGAGATTATGAATTTATACGTAAAACATATTCTCAATATTAAAAAGATAGTTCTTTTATATAAACATTAGAACATTTAGGCTTTTATCCGATAAGATTAGGATTTTCATATGAAGAAGGACTTTTCTTAAACCTTAGACAGACCATGACAAGACCTTATTTTTTTATTAGACAATTAAACAATGCAACCTACCTTATATAGGGCATATTTAGGGTGCTAATATCTTCCCTTTATACAACCAGTTTCCATGTTCGATCTCTGAGACCAGTCAGGGTTCTCAGTGATCAAAATACTAGGTGACGACTCTCATTATCTCCTTTCACTGATAAAAAACAAGAATTCCTTATCTTTCCATATTTACTAGATACATTACGAGAATGGACGATTGTCGTGACGCCGTATACGTGCGACAACTACTATCAAAGCAGTTATATCTCAAGTAATTGTTACGGTCTGGTTTTGTATGATTATATTAATAATGTAAGAATTAAAAGAAAAACAACAAATCATGTTTCATTGTTTTAATAATCAAAATATGTTTTCTATTTTCTTCTGTTAAACAACACCTTATATGATTAATTTCAAAAAACTAATCGCATTTCAACTTCTAAATATTTTGTAATACGAGAGCATGTTGGTTTCAGAATTCTTGAATTTGCAGAGAAGAATATATTATTTGATTGCAGCAAATTGGGCTATTTTATAGCCTTTACAAAAATGAAAGGAAAATAACAGACCCACGCTTTACAAGCCTATAACGTGGCAACTAGAATAGAAAATAAAAAACAAACTTTATTCTCCCTGAAGACCAGCTCTTCCTAAAGACTAGGACTTCTTCTCTGACTTAAAGACTACTTAAAAACAATTATATCTAACATTCCCTCCCTTAAGCTAATGCGTCTGCACTAAGCTTACTTCAGTTACTCCAAGCATTCCACGAAGCTTCTCATACTGCTCCAGCTTTATAGGTTTTGTCATAATGTCTGCAATTTGATTTTGAGAGTTGCAGTAGCTTAGCTCAACAATTCCTTCATTCACCAGGTCTCTTAAGAAATGGAATTTTACATCAATATGCTTGCTCTTCCCATGAAACACTGGATTTTTAGACAACTGTATAGTGGAGCTGTTATCACACATAATCACAGTACCTGATTTCTCTTCAATTCCAAGCTTTTCTGTCACCCTTCTGAGCCAAACACACTGACATGCACACAATGCTGCTGCTATATATTCTGCTTCCGTGGTAGAGAGAGCGACTACTATTTGTTTCTTTGAGGACCAAGAAACAGCCCCTGACCCCATCATAAACACAAACCCTGATGTACTTCTCCGATCATCTAAATCGCCGGCATAATCACTATCTGTAAAAGCCATGAGGCTCAACCTGCTTTCTCCCTTTTTATAAAGAATTCCAAAATCAGTTGTACCTTTTAAGTACCTCAAAATTCTTTTTGCCGTAAGCCAATGTGACATAGTGGGACTGGACATAAACCTGCTTATTAAACTAACACTATACATCAAGTCAGGTCTAGTTACAGTCAAATACATGAGGCTTCCAACCACCTGCTTGAATAGAGTTTCATCAACCCGAACTCCTCCCTCATTCTTGGATAACCTTGTACCTGGTACTATGGGATTTTTCACTGCATTAGCACTCTCCATATCAAACCTTGCTAACACTTCTCGAGCATATCTTTTCTGACATATGAAAATGCCATCTGCACATTGTTTAACTTCTACTCCAAGAAAATGTTTCATCTTCCCCAAGTCAGACATATCAAATTCTAGCATCATTGATTTTTTGAATTCATCAAACATGCTCTTATCATTACCAGTAAAGATCAAATCGTCAACATAAAGACTTACTAGCAATATTTTACCTTCTTTCGACTTTGTGAACAATGTGTGCTCACTAGGACACTTTTCAAACCCTTCACGTGTGAAATACGCTTCAATTCTGCTGTACCAAGCTCGAGGTGCCTGTTTAAGGCCATATAATGCTTTCCTCAGCCTGTAGACTTTCTCTTCCTCTCCTTTCTTTGTGAATCCTTCAGGTTGCTGTACAAACACCTCCTCTTTAAGCTCCCCGTGAAGAAAAGCACTCTTCACATCAAGTTGAAAAACTTCCCAGCTGGATTGAGCAGCCATTGCAAGTATCATACGGATGGTATCAAATCTTGCCACTGGAGCAAAAACTTCAGTGTAATCTACTCCATGTCGTTGTGCATAGCCTTTTGCCACCAGCCTTGCTTTAAATTTTTCCACATCCCCATTTTCGTTAAGCTTGGTTTTGAACACCCACTTAACTCCAATAGGTTTAACTCCTTTAGGCAACACAGTGAGTTCCCAAGTCTGGTTCCTTTCTATGGCTTCAATTTCGGCTGACATTGCTTCTCTCCATTTTTTGCTCCGAACTGCCTCTTCAAACAAAACTGGATCATTTTCAGTCACCATCATTGCATTCAAGTTGTCATCTTCAAATAATCCCTCTCCTGTTTCATAGTCTGCCATCCAACTTGGTGCTCTTCTTCCTCGTACACTCCTTCCTTCAGTCAATTCTCCATGTGTATCAGGATTTGGCTCATTTGGAGGTGATTCTCTCAGACTGCTACCCAAGCTGTTTGTGTTGCTCTCGGAATTGTCTTCATACATTCCATCATGTAAGTTGCTGTCAGAGTTGTCTGAAGAAGTTCCACCATTTTCTTCATTATTCTGGTCATCCTCTCCATCACTTTCATCTTCATCTTCCCATTCTAATGTGTCTTGCTTGATCTCTTCCTCTGTTCTGCCCCAATCCCATTCTTCTTCTTCTTCAAACACAACATCTTTACTGATGAGGATCTTCTTTGAGACTGGATCATATAATCTCCACGCCTTGGACTCATCACTAACACCTAGGAAGACACATTTTCTGCTCTTATCATCCAGCTTGCTCCTCATTTGATCTGGTACATGAACGTGTGCTATGCATCCGAAAATCCGAAAATAATCCACCACTGGTTTTTCACCATTCCATGCTTCTTCTGGGGTCTTGTTTGGAACTGCAGCTGTTGGGCATCGATTTTGAATATGCACACACCATCTTGCTGCCTCAGCCCAGAAAGCTTTAGGAACTTTCTTCTCAATTAACATGGACCAAACAGCATTCATAATCGTCCTGTTCTTTCTCTCGGCAACTCCGTTTTGCTGAGGAGTAAAGGCTGCTGTCAACTGCCTTCTGATGCCTTGTGATTCACAAAACTCTTTAAACTCCTTTGAACAGAACTCACCACCTCTATCTGTCCTTAAACAAGTTATGTATGCACCTAATTCTTTCTCAACACAGGCTTTAAAGCTTTTGAGTATAGCAAAAGTTTCAGACTTTTCATGTAAGAAATAAACCCAGGCTTTACGAGTGAGATCATCGATAAAGCTTAAGATGTACCTTTTTCCATTATTTGACGCTGGCTTAATAGGACCACATAAATCCGAATGCACAAGCTGAAGTTGCTTTGATGCCCTCCACAAACTCCTCTTCGGTACAGACATTCTATGTTGCTTGCCTGTTAAGCATACCGTGCATATCTTCTGTGAAGATTTCAAAGAGGGCAAGCCAATCACCATTTTATTCAAAGAGAGTGTTTGCAGTCCCTTGTGATTCAAGTGCCCAAAACGACAATGCCACATATAAGCTTCTTTCTCTGATACATCTTCAGCTTGTAAGCATAGAGAGTTTCCTGGTATTATGGAAACTGACAGATAAAACATTCTATTGCTGCTCATATCAGTTTGCATAATCAGTCCTCTCTTAGGATGAAATACTTTACAAGTTCCATCCTTAATTAAAATGGCTAGCCCCTTCTCTTGAAGTTGTCCTATGCTTAATAAATTATTTTTAAGTTCAGGAATGTAATAAACATCAGATATTACCTGAGTCATGCCATTCAATTTCACCCTTATGCTTCCTTTTGCTACCACTGCCATTCTCATGTCATTCCCAAGTTTCACTGTCCGATTAACAACTTCTTCCAAATCTGAGAACCATTTCTTGTTTCCAGTCATATGATTACTGCACCCCGAGTCAAGAAACCATACCTCTTCTTTCTTTGTTTGATGAAGCTCGGTGTAGGACATCAACAGTAGCTCATCTTCTTCTTCCAGCTCAGCATAGTATGCTTTCTTTTCCCAGTTTGGACACTCATCTTGAAAGTGTCCCAACTTATGGCATTTGAAACATTCGATGAGTGCTTTGTTTAGAGGTTGTCTCCCTCTACCTCTACCACGTCCTCCTCTAAACACACCTCGACCTCTTCCTCTGCCATATCTATCTTCCTGAGCCACTTTCAGAACATGCTCCTCCTCTTGTTGTCCCTGCATTCTTTGTTCATGGACAAGCAGACTCCCATGCAATTCATCAATGCTCAAATGACTCAAGTCATTTGACTCCTCTATTGAACAGACGACATAATTGAAATTGGGGGTCAAAGATCTAAGTATCTTACTGACCACTGTGCTCTGCTCAATTTTCTCATCATTGGACTTCATCTTGTTCACCACAGTTAAGGTGCGTCCCACGAAACTGTCTACCTTTTCTCCTTCTTTCATGGCAAGTAACTCAAACTCCCTTCTCAAAGCTTGAAGTTGTGCCCTTTTCACCTTCGTAGACCCTTGAAATTTCTGTTTCATGGAGCACCAAATGGCCTTTGACGTCCCCTTGTCAAGAATTGTTTCCAGGATTTCTCTTCCAATTGCATGAAACAGGTAGTTCTTGGCTTTCATATCTTTGAGCTTGGCCTCCTCCACGGTCTTTCTCTGTGCTTCACTTGCAAGTGATGTCCCTATTGCTGGTGCGGGGATCCCTTCCTCCACCAAACTCCACAGCTCTTTGCTTCTCAAAAAATTCTCCATCGTCATTGACCACCAATCATAGTGGCCATCGAAGAAAGGGAAAAACTTGTCTGGGGTTGTCATTTTGATCTCTCTGTGTTTCACTCTCACTCAATTTTCTCACAATTTTGTTCGCTATGTGTTTCACTCAAATCTCTCACAATTGCTCGCACACACTCTCACAGTCACTCACACAGATCACTCACACACGCACTCTCTGTGATTCACTCGCACACACAATGTTGGGCTCTGATACCAATTGTTGGTTTCAGAATTCTTGAATTTGCAGAGAAGAATATATTATTTGATTGCAGCAAATTGGGCTATTTTATAGCCTTTACAAAAATGAAAGGAAAATAACAGACCCACGCTTTACAAGCCTATAACGTGGCAACTAGAATAGAAAATAAAAAACAAACTTTATTCTCCCTGAAGACCAGCTCTTCCTAAAGACTAGGACTTCTTCTCTGACTTAAAGACTACTTAAAAACAATTATATCTAACAGAGCAAACCTTAATTTGTTCTTAACCCGACCAGCTATACGATTATCTGACAAAGTAAAGAGCGTTGAGTTCTTGGAAAGGAAGAAACAAAGAGGCATTTAAGGACCAATCTCCCAGTTCCTGATCCTTTTGCTGTCAGAACGAGTGCGGTGACTCGACCTGTACTGCTGCTGCAGATAATACTTTCCCAATCACAACAGTGGGCGTGGCCTTTTATCCAGGAGGGTAGGGATGTGCCATTGGGATAGTTAAGAGCATCTTTGAGGTGCAACGGAGCGATTCTCTCTTCCCCCTAGCAACCAAGAGGCAGCCATCCTTGCACGGAAGCCATCATCACTAAAACCATCAACATCTGAAGGAACAGCCCCATCTTAATCAAATATAAATGCTGATCAATTGTTACAACATAACAATCTCTTGCAAAGGGCAGCGAGGAGGTTCAGGCTTTTATAGAGGACTTGCCAAGCTAACGGACCCATCCCGTAGAAAAACACTGCATGATGGCAACGGTCTGACGGACCCGTCCCGTAGAAAAACAGAATTTTTAAAAAATATTTTACAACACAGTATCAAAAACATACTTAATAGTCACATTATATATAAATAATCTCTTTACACTTTTAATCTGGATATCTTTTAGGAAGAAATGCATGATGACAATGGTCTAACGGACCCAACTCATGGAAAAATGCATGATGGCAACATCCAACGGACCCATCTTGAAGAAAAATGGATGATGGCAATGGTCTCACAGACCCATCTAGTAGATAAAACGCTTGATAGCAATGGTCTCACGAATCATCCCACTAACCCATATCGTGAAAAAATTATAGATGACAATAGTCTCACATATCCATCTCACACTGCAAATTCCTATCCATATGTTACTTGTTGATTATGTTACAAAAAATAGACTGATAAGAAGAAGATTTATTGTCATGACAAGAAGTATTTTAGAAATATTATCATTTATGGTTTATTTTATCAACGATACCGTTTCATTTTTCCATCGCCATCAAAATTAAGGCATGATTTTCCACATGTTATTTCCATAAAGAAAGTAGCAAGTCTTCTATATCCGCTGTCGTCACGCAAAGTGAGCTTCCTAACCTAGCATTGTTCCATCAGTACTTCATAGTAGCGATTAATTAAAAATTTAATTTTAATTTATTGAAAACAAACAAATATTTAACATTTCATTTTTAGGGAAAAATTCTAGTTCAAGAAATCATTATCTAATATTATAGACACTAAAAATCCTAATTGGTTAATAAAAATTTTATAGTATAAGATTAGTTACGCGAAAGAGAAGATACTATCACCTCTTAAATGTTCTATTTGAGACATGTTGCATTGCTGATTTTATCTAAAATTACTAAGAATTTGTCCTTTTTTTCATATAATATTCCTGACTCTAGTGTTAGTGAACATTTACTTATGAATATTTTCAACTCTAGCATTGATAAATATTATATAATCCAAAAATTATGATATTCCTGACCTGAATTGGCACTAGTGAATAAGCTTGCAAAATTTCAATTTTTAATGAATAAGTAACAATTCTTTTCTTTGCTTTTTTCCTTTTTTTTATTTGCTCTTGACAAAAAAAAAAAAAAGACATTGCATATTAGGCTTGCGTTTAGCAATAAAAGCCTGTAGATGCAGCATATATAAAAAAACAAATATGCAAAGAAAAAAAATAAAACAAAGCACGTGGAATTCATAAATAAATCAATGAAAATTCCTAGATTATTTTAGAATTTTCTAATATAAAAAATAGACTTATTTGGTTACATATCAAAATAAAAAGGGAATAAAATACATAGACCGAGTACAAAGATGTATTTGACAAAACACTCTCTTAGCAAAAAAAATAATTTGGACCAGATGGGCCCAAAGCCCAGACCTGGCACAACATTAAAATTTCTTCTTTTTTGGGCTGGATCTAACCCAGCCGTACGGGCTGGGCTATACCCAGTAAACCTGGCCCGGTTACTGGTTCAGACCAGAACCGGATGGTTTTTGCCTGCAGGCACGCGTGATTTAATTCACGCGTGCATGCAAAGTAGAAGGGTAATTAAAAAAAAAATGCGGGGGCGGGATAAAAGCGCAAGCTTACCTGCCGCTGGCGTTGTGGACGAGCGATGCTGCTGGTTTTTGGCTGGGATTCTGGAACTCCCCTTCTCTTCTTCTGCCTTCTCCCCTTCTTTGTTTTTTTTTTATCTGTTTCTGTCTTCTTCTTGTTTTTTTTTTTAATTAATTCTCTCTGTTGTTCTGTGTTGTGATATCTGTTCTTTCTTCTCTCCTTCCTCTCTCTTTTAAATTTGCTGCTTTGTGCGATGTCACTCTTCTGGGGTATTTATAGGGGACTTTCTTCCTTCCCCAGCCCACATCTCTTCTATTGATAAGCACGGCGTGGGAGTTATAACACTGCTACTTGATTTCTAAGGAATCACAAAATAAACTATTTTTTTAAAAAGTGACTTTTTCTGAAGATGACTATATTATTTTTTAACACTCATTTAATCCTTTAATGGTTTTTATTTTTTAAAACACGTCTATGATACCTAATTATTTTATATATATAAAAAAATAACCTTAAAATATTCTACTAATGATAGTGTATTTTAAAAAATAAATTATATAAAATAATGTGTAAATATAATTAAAATATCTTTTTACTTTTCAAACTACAACCACGCATCATTTGCTGAGAAAATTGGAGGGGCTGAAAAGAAAGGGAAAAAGGAATTTTGGGTTTTGATGGTGTTGTTGTTTTGTGTCAGTTTTTGGTGTTTCAAGTATGTAAATGGTGTTGCTTGTAGCCTACTATCCTATTGCTTAAGGTTTATAGGTCTTTTCGATTATATTAGGACTGTTCAGCAAATGATGCCTGGTTCTATAGTGATTTGTCAAGTTGCTGTAGAAATTCAATCTTCAGTCAGTATGGAAGACAAACATTGAACCTGGATCATTCTTGATCTGACCTGTATGCTTTTGTATTTTTCAAAGAATGGCTTATCTTTATTATAAACTTTTTAATATTTTGACTTGTTGGATTAATAAAAGTACACAATCAAATCTGAAACCAATAGATTTATTGAAAATACATTAGATATGAATGGTTTATATAAAAACAAAAGTTAAGTTAGAAAAAAAAAACTCGAGTCGAGTTAGCCTATCAAACCATATTTTAAGTTATTAATTTAGAATAATTTTATAAAATTCCTAATAAAATTGAAAAGAAAACACAAAAAACCCTCCTCCTTTAATTGTTTTTATTAATTAAAGCAAGATGACTCGATTTTTCTTTAGATCATAAGATGACTTGATCTTAGCAGTGCATTAAGTAAATATTAGGTAACAAAAGGTTGGCCTCTCATTTATTTCCATAGATCCATATTAAAATAATATGATACATATCAAGTGTTTTAGGAAACATAAGAGGAATCAATCAAGCAATTGCTAACAATATTATTTCATGAAATGGTGTCATAAGTTTAGCCATAATTCTTCCCTCGATTCAATCGCACATACGAAAGCATGTGTAAGGAAAATCCATAAGTGCATATACATGCATGAAAATGCCACCGGCCCCATGATTCTTTCCTCTCTGTTTTCCTTTGATCATGCATTGTCCGATAAGTTCAGCCATAATTAATTCTATCCTCGATTCAATCGCTTATATGTAAGCTTGTGTAAGGAAAATCCATACGTTTCATATATTCCAAAAATTCGTAAGGAATTTATAGCAGTTTCTCCTAACAAGTGATGTTAAGGGTTGAACAGTTCAATCTGCTCATTATAACAGGAATCTCCAAGTAGCTCATAAAGAGAAGAAAATGGAGGCGATGATGAAGAGGTCTCTCTTGATAGCTTCTTTAGTGGTACTGGGGATGAGCACTCTGCTAGCTGGAGGCTCTATCTTGGATTGCTACCCAACTTGCTTGCTACCTTCCATGCGTCCTCTCCCACCAAAAATCTGCTCTCGATCGGCTGTGCTGCTAAATGTTTAAAAGATTGCAGCTTGAAGACTAATTCCGCACCACCAACTCATTATTTCTGCAACCTTGGTTGTTCTTACGCTTCATGTGCTCATCTAAAGGTGTGCTCATCTAAAGGGGCGGAGTAAGAACAAAAAATTAGAGAGGGCCAAACTAAAAAAAATTATTTTAAAAAGATTAAAATTATACTAAAATTATAAATATTTGTAAGGGAAGGGCTGAGAAATGTGGAAAAACATTTTTTTGGAGGGGCGAGGCCCCTGCCAGCCCCCGCCTCCACCACTGCTCATCTTAATTAGCACCACGGGACACGGATAACCCTCGCACGTACCCTCTCTCCCCCCATGACAGTATAGTTTCTACTCTTGACTTTAAATTCAAAATCAAAGTTTAGTGAGACGTAAATCTTCTACATCTTCTTATTTGAAAAGGAAAAAATATTATAATGTTAAATCCAAAAAATAGGGTTTATGTGCATATATATATGCATGGTGTTAACATTGTTGTTTGTGCTTCGCAGGTGAAAAGAAAGTGGAAAGCTGTGTGAATTCTTGCGCAGGCACGTACAAATGTGTTTTTATTCAATTAAACAATAACAAAAATAAATGTATATCAAATTAATAAAATAAAATAAAAAAATAATATGTAAAACTGCATGTATTAAATTGATTTTAAAAAAAATTGGGTTATGGTTTAGAAAAATTAACTCAAATATTTATTTTTTAAAGTTAAAATAAAATAGTTTAGAATATTTTTTTATTCAAAAAATAATCAATAAGTTGATAGCTGTATTTTAAATGAATGATGTCTGGATTTATATAAACTCGAGTTCTAACTAGATAAACTAAGTTTTTTTCTTGAAACAATTCACACCCTGATCAATCCGCCAAGCAATCCAGATTTTAAAACAATGCTAAAAACTCTTCCTAATGTTATTCATGTCATGACCTCTAGAATATCTTTGCTTTGAGCAATGGCATGATGATTGGATTGAAGAGATGAATTTGATATCAAAGCATAGAACAAAGCTCGAAAACCCACACATAAAACCTAAATTGAGGGAGTTCCAACAAGCAAGCCTATTCTTACAAGAAAAATAACTAAGATGGCCTAACCCACACTAGACATGGATCTCTAACGACCTAAAGAAGAAAGACAAAACCTCTCCTCTGCGTCTTCTCTCTGGTTGTTCGGTGCCTGAAAAACCCTTTACCCATCAAGAATCAAAGAAAACCGAGAACCCTCCACGCGTTTTTAGCATTCAAGATTGGATCTGCATGACCAGGACTGTTTTTGATGGATATTGGTTTTTTGATTGACAAGAAATGGCAGCTGGTTTTTAATGTGTGTGCATGCTTTGCTCATGTTGTCATATATGTTTGTTTTCTCAAATGCATCATGCAAATAACAAAATTGTCTTCAAAACACTTATCTGACCTTTTGCTGTAGATCAAATTCCGTATATTGAATCAGGCACTTATTGTTGGTGGGAGAAACCACTTGTGGTGGTCTTGAAACACTCGGAGGGGATAAAACACAAAGTTTTATTACAAGAAACAAATAGCTTACAAACACAAAAAGCTTAATACACGCCCTCTCTCTTTCTCTCTAGTGTTTCTCTCTATTATCTCCCACACTCAATAACATAAGCTGAGCTTGCTATTTATACATAAATTCAAAACAAGATAATTCAACCTTCAAGTGTGAAGGCGGCTGTGGACGGTGGTGTGAAGGCGGCTGACGGCTGCGGCTGGTGGCTGGCGGCTGGTCGGTCACAGCTGGTGGCTGGCTGGCCGGTGGTTGCCTTCCTTGACCATCTAGATTGAGTTTAATATTCAACAAATCTCCCCTTTAAACTCAATCGAGGGATGTCATGCCAAGCATGAACATTTCTCATTTCAATGCCTTCTCTATGCTTGTAGCCTTTATCCACTAATTTGGCTTTCGTCTTGTAGACCCTTTTGACACCTATTGCTTTCTTGCTTTCTGGTGGATGAATCAGCTTCCAGGTATCATTCTTCTCAATGGCATGCATTTCTTCCAGGTATCTCCAAAAGTAACTAGACCTTGCTTGGTCTCATCTAGATCACTAAATAACTCTCGGTAGCCGCACATGTGATTGCTGGCTCCAGTATCTAGATACCATATATTTTCCTGTTTCTCGCCAAGTTCTTGTTGGACAAGAAATGCAGCTTCTTCTCTGTCATCCTTCTTTGCATAGTTGGCTTGCTCACGTATCTCCAACGGAGCTTTCCTTCTGCATTCAGTGCTATAGTGCCCAAATTGATTGCAACTATAACATTGGATATTCCTCTTGTCACGGTTATTGTAACTGCCTCCTCTTCCTCTAGGAGTGAATGCTTGTTGTCCTCGACCTCCTCTGGTGGTGTTTCTACCACCTCTTCCTCTAAAGCTTGTATTCCAAGAACCTCTTCCTTGGAATCTCTGGAATCCTCCTCTGGATTGTTGACTTCCTGCTTGAGTGGTATATCCACTTGTTGAAGTCTCCCCTTGCTCATATCTGTCCTTGAGAGACAGCTTTGCTTGTAAGGCATGCTCGATGGCCTTATCTCCATTTCGCTTTACAATCTTCTGCTCATGAGCTTGCAAAGAACTCATAAGTTCATCCACTGTCAACTTGTCCACTTCCTTGGACTCTTCAATGGCGACAACAACAAAATCAAATTTTGGATCTAGGGATCTCAAAATTTTCTCAGTAATTCGAGAATCGACGATGGCTTCTCCATTTCTCCTCATCTGATTGACTATCACCATAATCCTTGTGTGATAATCAGAAATAGATTCTGAGGACTTCATTTGCAATAACTCAAATTCACCTCGCAAAGATTGAAGACGAATCTTCTTGATTCTGTCAGCACCTTTGTATTTTTTGTTGGAGAGCCTCCCATATATCATGTGATGTTTCAGCGGAAGCAATGATCTCGAATGTATCTTCATCAAGACCTTGGTAGATGATGGTCTTTGCTTTGTTGTCCTTCTTTCTGTTGACTTTCAGGGCTTGCTTCTGTGCCTCTTGTAAAGCATCTTCTTCTTCTTTGGACTCTGGTTCATCATAACCATAGTGTACAATCTCCAAACACTCTTGTGAACCAAGGAATGCCTTTAATCTGATGCACCAACTATCATAGTTGTCTTTGGTCAGCTTCGGGATGAGTGTTTGTGTACTTTCTGTAGTCATTTTGCTTTTGGAATGCCTATATCACCTTCTGTGAGTTGAATTTGGCCAAACGGACACTGTAGATCGATCCGGAATGGTCCAAATAGTAGGGAACCGGTCTGACTTTGTAGAAATCAGGTCTGAAAATGGGTGAACCGGTCAAAATACCGATTCTGGGCGTCGGGCGGTTCGCTGGGGTTGAACCGGGAATATTCTGCGGAATATTCTATCGGCTCGGCTGCGGCTAATAGTGGCTCGGCTTAGCGGCACGGCTTACAAAAGGGAATATTCTCGGGAATATGCTTCGGCTCGGCTGGAGGCTTGGCTTGAGGCTCGGCGCGGCGCGGCTTAACCGGCTCAAATATGGCGCGCGTGTGGCTCAGTCGTCGTCTACCTCTGGCGCGCGTGGGTGAGACTGGGCTACAGTCACCGGATCTTCAGGCGGCGCGTGTGGCTCACCCCGGTGTCCGATTGAGCTGATTTTTGCGGCAGTGAGTTCGTATGGATGAGCTCTACACGGTGGAATGATCAAAACTTGTTTTTGACAACTTTGAAAATTCGGCTATCTCCCAAAAACACTTCTGTTTCTGACGAACGAGGCTCTGATACCAATTGTTGGTGGGAGAAACCACTTATGGTGGTCTTGAAACACTCGGAGGGGATAAAACACAAAGTTTTATTACAAGAAACAAATAGCTTACAAACACAAAAAGCTTAATACACGCCCTCTCTCTTTCTCTCTAGTGTTTCTCTCTATTATCTCCCACACTCAATAACATAAGCTGAGCTTGCTATTTATACATAAATTCAAAACAAGATAATTCAACCTTCAAGTGTGAAGGCGGCTGTGGACGGTGGTGTGAAGGCGGCTGACGGCTGCGGCTGGTGGCTGGCGGCTGGTCGGTCACAGCTGGTGGCTGGCTGGCCGGTGGTTGCCTTCCTTGACCATCTAGATTGAGTTTAATATTCAACACTTATGTGGCCTACAATGACGAGAATGGTGGGGGTAATCAAAAGTTTAAAGGAAGATGGTATTGTTGATTTGGACACTGACTTCAGCTCGCTCCCATAATGGATATCAATGAAAGCGATGGTTAGCACCTGGCTTGCAGATGCAATCATGTATGAACTCTGGGTGGGGTCTGATGGAACCTCTGCCCGAACAATTTATGACTCTAGCCTCCCTTGGTTGATAGGAAAGGCTCTATTAATGAAACAAGTGCACGCTGTTAAGCAGCGACTTGGGATAACTAAAGAAAATGCTGAACGAAGGGAAGCAGAGGTTACACTTCTATCGTTTATGATACTTTTCTGCAACTTGTTGATATCAAATCTGCGCACATACACTAGTGTTAGAAAGCATACACCTGTGGAATGATTTTACCCGTTTATATATTGCTTCATTTTCTGTTAATTTTCCTTGACCATGGCCTTGCAATTTTTTTTTATTTTAATTTATGGATAGATCTACAAGAGAGCGAAAATTGCATATGGAGCTTTGTCAACCACATTAGGGGATCACACATTTCTTTTTGAAAGGTGTTCTTTTCTTGTTAATATATATATTTTTCATTTTTTACCTGAAATCATCTAAGATATTTTGGTTTTTATGTTTTGAATTCAAATTTTAAGTTTGAGGTCTTGACTATGCATTGATTATACACCCAACTTCATTTTTCTGTTTGTGCAGGCCATCTAGTTTGGACGCATATTTCCTTGGGCATCTCCTTTTCACTCTTCAAGCATTTCCTGTGAGTCACTTTACCAATTGTCTTGATCTGTGACCTGTGAGAGCTGAATGCTGGCATTTGTATGGCGAGAACAATTATTTACAGCTGAAAATGTGGTAATACATGACCTGGGATGATGGTGCAAAAACAATTACATTATTACCATTCACTTTCTGTAGTTGAATGCCCTGATGACAAGCATCGCTATTGTTATTACATGTGGCCTTGCTGTAAATATCTAACAATCAAGTCCTTCTAATTTCTTTCGAGAACACTACAGCAATCTATGCTGTTATAAAACACATTACCATCAATTTTATTTTTTCCATTTAAAAACTCTCTTGAAACCATTTTCTGTTAACATGGTTTCTACTTATTTGATTTTCACGTGATCTGCTATTGTTATTCTGTCTTGGCACAAAGCATGTGAGTTTGTTGCTTCACTTGTCAAATATTTTCAACTCTTATCCTTTTATGTGTTCCATGCCATTACAAATCATCGATGCTGCGAAGTGCACTCTTGGAGCATGGTAATCTCATACGATATAGCATGGTCTTCTTCTGTCCCGCAATTCCTTTCAGACGCTTCATCAACTTCAACTAGACGTCCTTCAAATTGAGGCAAGATATTTTCATCTTTTATTCTTGTGAATATTATATTGGTCATCTGATAGTGTCTTGAGTTGTGGATTTACTAAACCAAACCAGCCTACAGATCATGTTTTAGTCATCATCAAACTAACAATTTGTTGTTTAAGATGCTTCAAGAAAAATAAAAGCCATTGGGAAATAAGAGGTCAAAAAGTACCATCCATGTCTCTTTTCTTTCAAATAGAATTTCTAACTATTTTCATGTGTTTTTATCACTAGGCTCAAAACCTAAGAAGCGACCCAAGAGGGAAAGGACAGAAGAGGAGAAAACTTTCAGAAGAAGGAAAAGATACTTTCTAGTAACACAAGTAGTTGCAGTTTTAGTTTTTCTATATGTCATGAGCAGTAATGATTTTTCTGAGGTGGAGGTTGATGATGATGAAGATGAAGATGAAGGCTTCAGTTATGACTGAACAAGCATTCATTTTTTGACAAATTTGTATTTTCCTTGACAATTTTTTTCCTCATGACAATTGAGTCATGGACATCACTGTGAGAAAGATAGTTTCCTTTTTACCTTGAAAGATTTGTTTACCGTTTCTGGTGATATTGAGTTCGTTTTTTGGTTGGTTCACCTTTTAAACAGCTATAAGAAACTAAGGTGACTGAGAAGCAGTTGTTTTTTTATTGCAAACGGTTCAATTGACAATATTGGAACAAAATATGATATGACTCAGCGATGCTATAACAAAATAGATGAAAAAAGCTATGTGAGCTTCCGTGTTTGATATTTCTAAGCATATCTGCTGTTCATCTTTGGTTAGCTTGCCAACTAATAGATCACAAAGAAATATGTTAGCAGGAGCAGCAATCGATACCTTTGTCATTTAGGTTATAAGATGTAATTACATCACTGATGCTAGCAATATTAGCCACCTAGATATCCTAAACAACTCTGGAGTACTTGGCAATGACATTCTCCCATCACTTAACATATTCTGCATATCCCTTTGCAGAACCAATAGCAAATTCAGTAAGCGAGCTGTTTGCAACTGACATTCCTGCACGAAGTACCTTTAGGGCAATTTCAGCCATTCTCTGTACTCATTACATCTTCTACTTCGCCAAACTCCGCCATTTCCATACTTCTGCCTCATTCAACTGACAACACTGCTCCAAATCTCTTTGAACTGATTGGGACCCTGTGTGGATCGCCTCCTAGCTGCTGTGCATAGATAAAACCCATTCCAGCAGCAAAAATAAGTACTTTGAAATTCTATGCTATAATCATGGCCTTGAAAACTAGGGACGCTCAGAATGCATCATTCAAAAAGTTATGCAGAAGATTTGAGATGTACCCTGACTTCTTGGTAGAGTTTCTTCTCCCGGGCATATAATCTGTCAAATATTGATTGGTGACTACATGAGAACATGCAAGAAATCAAATTGGTGTTGCAAGAAAAAACCTTTTTTTAATCAAAACAATGATGGTAACTATCTATGCAATGCCTGTTGTGTCCGAAGACAGTACAGGACAAGACCTACCTCTTTTCTACCCCCCTACCACCTCCCTCTTTCCAACCTCAACTTCCAAACCCAAAAAGAACATCATCAAACCCTA